>NC_055999.1:108717102-109017813 GCF_018446385.1 Zingiber officinale | reverse complement strand
TAAAAGATAAAAGCTAGTTCAATGGGAATGGATGATCATGGTGCATATCAAAAGTGACACCGAGAAACTACAATTAGTAAATTCAAGTCATTGACTTAACTTCTGTAGAACAGCGAGGATTATGATGAATGTTCAACCAAGGCTCTATCATCCATGGCTTTCAAGTGGGACTTATTGCATCGGTTTAGCAACATGCACACCCAAATTTACTACAGTTCTATTCATGTAGATAAACAGGTTCAGTATAATTGTTAAAATCTCGTGTAGTGATGGAAGAACCATTACTTAGTTTCCAGTTTTGACTGTCATTAAGTATTAATAATGGTGCAAATGTCTTAAGTAGGCGATTGGATGTTACAACTAAAAGGAACACAGTTATCCTTCCCGGAAGAGAGAGAGAGAGAGAGAGAGAGAGAGAGAGAGAGGACAGTTTTGTTTGCGTAAGAAATGAGATTTAAATTGTAACAACTTCAGAGAATGACTAAATTACCGCAGGAAGAGGCAATGGCTTGACAGAGCATGCTTTGGAGAGGTCCTTGCAAAGAAAATTAACCAACTCATCAACTGAAGGCCTTGTGCTATACACAAATTCTGCAACATCAGTATCTGAGTAACCCATAATCTGCGAACAAAAATTTCATGCAGGTTATGAAAATGGTTCGGCATATTATGTTACATATCACGAATTAAAAATAAAAAAAAATATATAAAAAAAGAAGTAAAATTCTCTTTGTCCCACATGGGTAGTAACCTTAACTGTCCTCATAGTAAAAGAACCAACAAAAGATTCTTGCTATATCAACAATTTCCAACAGTCAATCCAAATTTGTTTCAAGGTACACACATGACTCATTGCCGAGTAAGTAGTCCTATCCATGACTCAGAAAATTGTATTCTGTATCTCACAGAAAGCATACTCAAGTTGGAAGGTATCAAAATAATATAACAATGAATTTCTTATCCATGATCATTTGGCAGCCTGTTCAGTTTAATGATAAATCAAGAGAGTGGTAGTAAAACACAAGTACTAAGATGGCATCCAATGTAAATTAAAATAAATTTCCAATAAGCAAAGTTACTATTGATTTTTTCAGTATAGATGAATGGTAATTTAATTAGAATGCTATCGTGCTAAAAGAAAATTGGAACTACGCAATAACTATAAATTTGCACATAAAGGCAATCAATTAAACTTCATAAAACTTAGGATCTGCGAACATCAGCCAGAGAATAAATGTATGTATTTTGAGGGATTTAAGAAATGTTGGTCCTGTTAGAACCTGTTCATCTTAGGCAAGGCATCCCTCTTTGCCATAGGTGAGATTATAACATAATAAGTAACTTTGATATCATCATTAGCAAAGATTCTTTAACCACAACTGCTTGCACAAAATTGTCCTCAATAAAATTAAACATAAAAAAGGATCTTAAATGTCTTTTTAATTTATATAACATTTAGTGGGAACAATTTAGGCACCATCTTAGAATATGGTTGAAATTTCAAATTAATTTATAGTTATGCATGAATGTAAAATATAAATGCAGAGTAATTGGTCAGTTAGTGAAGCCAACATATAGAATCCAAAATCACATAATAAACTTGAATAATTTCAGAATTATCCGAACAGAGAGGGAATTATCAATTACTAATGGGTAATAAAAAGCAAGTCCAATGATGACAAGTTAATAAAACAACTACACTCAATATTGTTCTATGCCTATGCCAAAGGAAACAACATTTATATTCCATGGCATGTCAGGTACCTCTTGACAAGCACGCTCAATGGTTTTGCATTCTGAATTACATAATCCTTCAACACCTTGCTCAACCAACTGGAAAATGCAAAATTTAACAGGGTAAGTATAGTACAAGTACAATTGTAAAGGTTGCAACCTAGGAAAGAATATCTTTAGTCAAAAACTGTATTATTATACATGAAAGCGGCAAATGTTGCAAAGAAATGAAATGGCATGGGGAAGCAGAAGGAAGAGTTGAAACTAACAAATTATGTATTCTGGTAAAAGAAAAAGAACAAACTTTTTCCAATTAGGATAGTAATTAAACCTTAGTTTCAAACACATTTCACTATAAGGCAACAAGTTTAGAGGTAATGAGAATTCTACAATTTTTGCTGAATTATTTAACTTATACAATAAGTCCTTTATGAGAAGAATATCTTTAAGGAAACATCAAAGTTGAACCAATTCCATAAAACAATTTTTTTTTTCCTCCAGGTAGTCAATCCTTCTGGTCAAATTCATATGTTGTAATGGGGATTACGAAAGATCCAAATATATGCAAAAATACAATATACAGTGCCAGAAAGAAATTAAACAACCCCATGTGACAAAACAGAAGAAACTCCGAGAGAACAGTCTTGCATGTGTATACGTCCCCCATAGAATACCCTAATTGTCCAATTAATGAAACTACATCGAGATAAAATATAGAAAAAATGTGAATTCGCTGAGTTTTTCTCCACATACCTCCAATTTATCTCCTTTCTCAACAAGGTCAATCTGGAGAATCCAGTCCGCCTCTTCCTTCTTTAAATTACAGATATTCTCTGC
Organism: Zingiber officinale; assembly: GCF_018446385.1. Lineage (NCBI taxonomy): Eukaryota > Viridiplantae > Streptophyta > Magnoliopsida > Zingiberales > Zingiberaceae > Zingiber > Zingiber officinale. The sequence goes on along the minus strand of NC_055999.1, from coordinate 109,015,242 downwards.
TATTTCAATGATCTGGAACTCCGAAACCTAATTCAGCACCGAATTAATCGAGTCAGATCTGGGGTTTTCGCCGAAGTGAAACAAAAGAGAAAAACCTTTTTTGGCGAAATCTGAGCCTCCTTCTTCTTGACTTGATGGATGATTTGGTAAGCGGCCTTTTCGCAGACCTGGCACTTGATGAAGGGGATGTCGCCCTTTCGAGCGGCTGCAGGCGTTTTCTTCGAGGAAACGAGGGAAAGGAAAACCGAAGAAGAGAGGAAGAGGATGAGAACAAGGAGAAGAGAGAACGAAGAGACGAACGACCGGAAGAGCCTCGCCATTGCTCGCTCGTCTTCTCCTCACCGACTGACCTCCGATGGCTATTTGAGATGCTGCGTTGACTCCTAATCGATGTTTCGAGAAGACACTAGGTACCGGAAAAGAAAATATCGAACTTTGGATGGGCGAAATGTTAAAATGCCGAATGAACCGGAAACGGGGTTGAAAGTTTATTTAATTTACTCCCTATAGTTTCATTTAGGGGGTTTTACAAAAAAAAGCGTTACTTTTGCAGTTACAAGTGGAGAGGGGTTTAGGGTTTGTTCATCGTCGCGGAGAAACGGCGGAAGGAGGAGAAGCGAGCTCGGGAAGGGGCCGAGGTCAGTGTCTTCTCGGTCGACGGGGAAATCGAGTGACTCGGTGTTGGCGGAAGTGGAGAGGATTGCCATAGGAAGGGACGTAAGGGCGCCTCTCGATTTTTTTTTTCTTCTGCTGCCTGAAATGCGCTATGGTTCTTGTGGTGGATTTGTTCTTGCCTCGAATTTCCCATTCATGTTTTTTCTCGTTGAATGTTAGTCCTTGAGTTTGTTTCTTATGACTTTAATGATGTTGTTTGTGTTCCCTTCTTTGTTTGATTCTTTTCGCTAGGTTATGTCACGTAAATCATTTTGAGAAAGCAAGTTGTTTCTTCTGATTGATTCTAGCTTATGTCATGGTTGGTGTTGTTTAAGTTTACTTTATTTTTCCCAGTCCTGATAAATGATCTGTTGTTCTATCCTCTTCTTTGAATGCCTGATTCTTTTGTTGAGCTTATCATCTGAGCTTGTATTCCATTAGAATCGAATTGTAAGGCAGTTAACCTCCGAGGTGAACCAAAGATTAATGATGGGCAATCCGTACACAAAGCGTTGTGCTGATAATATCACTAGTCTTTAATCTTCCTAGTTAACTCACATTTTTCCCCTTTGTTCCCTCTAAAGTTCATTTATTTTCTTCCTCTTCTACTTCCATGTTTCAAATCCTTAAGATACTCCTGTTTCTGCGAATTACATAAACCTGTTGTTTCTTTTGGTGTTTCTACTTTACTTGTAGGTGCGCCTACCTTCCCTCTGAATCTTCTATAATCATAAGTGCACAAAATGATTTTTTCAGTTTGTATGTTCATGAAACGAGCATCACACTTTTCATATTTTTTAAAAAAGATTTCCTGTATTACATTATATATTTTTGTTTGTTTTCATGTTTCTGAGGGTGGATTGTCCTCTAAAATTAGTCAACAAGCACATCTAACAAATATTAGCCATGGGTTGTTTCTGTTTTGTGTATGGAGATCAGGACAAACCTGCTCTTATCACCTATCCAGATGTGGCTTTAAATTGTGAGTTCGCAAGTTAACAGAAGTAGCTTCTAGCTTCCACTAAAACCTTCAGCTTTGAATTGTTTTCTTAACATCAAAGGTGAATCTTGCCATCAATTTTGCATTACAGTCGTTACTGTTGGTGTCAATAGGACCTCACTTGTTTTATTTTTCAAAGCCAAGAAATTCCACATAGCTGGATAGCCTGGATTGGATGTCTTTAGCTCACTGGAGAATCCTCTTCTTGAAGTAATGCATGTTTTTTTGTGTGTGTGCGCGCGCGCACGTATCAAAATTCATTTCTGTGATAGTTGCTTAGATGTGTCATGCTTCCAAGGACTATTCGTTTCTTCTGAAGCTGCTTCGTTAGTGCTTCACAATTTCTGCATCTACCTTGTCAGTCCTCCAGGTCTTGAGGTTGGCAATTTGTTGAAGCTTCATTTAAGAGAACTTCAGTTTCCACTTATATGCACTTCTGGTTTTTATGATTCTCCAAATATCATTGACATGTCTATTCCTTTTTGTGAAGGGGAGCCTTGGTACAATGGTAATGTTGCTATCATGTGACAACCTTTTGCAATGCAAGGTAAAGCTATGTATAATAGACCTCATGTGATCCGACCATTCTCCAAGACCTAGCATTGGCAGGTGCTTTTGGCACCGGACTGCCCTTTATGTCTATTCCTTTTTGTACTTGAGATGGGAGCTTCTCCAATTTCTTCCAATGCTTCTATTCCTCCAGTTAATGATTTGGGAGATCAGGTTTCTGTTTTCTAACCTCTCTATTCATGCTTCCTAGGTTAGGTTCAATTGTGTTTAGGAATCTTGTCAGGGGCATATATACTTACCCTTTTTCTGTACGTATCTTTGAATTATCTCTGCCAAGTATTATTCTACTTGTAGTGCTGACTCTACATAAATTCTTTACAGATTATATTTAGGGAACGTGTGTTAGGTCTGATAGTTGTATCAAATTAGTTATTTTATCATCAAATAGTAACTTTAAGGTGGATTGGCGTTGGAAATTCTACTTATCTTTAAAATGATAAACTGCATTAATATGTCATCAGGTGCTATTTGATTTCCTCTACTTCTATGGGATATGTGGCTTCATCAAAGATTGTTTGCTCCAGCAATACTTTAGTAAGGTAGTTTTCCTCTAGTCGTCTGTTTTACTCAGTGCCAGTCTCATACTAATAATGATCTCATTTTGATCATTGGTAGGAAATCTGTGGTTACACCACACAATTTCCAGAGTCACATATAGCACAGGCCTGCAGAACTTTGAGTTTTCATATCATTTTATGTATTTGAATGCTTCATCAATTGGTACATTAAGGCATAAAAAGAGGAGGCTTAGTTTTTTATTTAATTTGCAGTTGCCTAGATCAGAGGCAGAGTACAAATATGTGGTGTTATCTTCACTCCATTAATCGATAGTTCCCAATGACTTTGAGGAACGGTCCATTTATTACTAGAAATAACAAACTTTTGTGCATATGTATTTCGTTAATCATCGTAACCTTGTTTCAAAAGTATATGTTGGCAGGAGATACAACACCACTGATGGATTGCAGCAGCTTCTTTGCCGGACACTGCTATTTGTTGGTGAGAACTCTCCTTTCCATTGTTATGTGCTTCACATGATGTCAAAACTAATCAGAAGATACAGTACATGATTGAGGTGATCTCACTACAAATTATATCATGTATCTTTGTAATAGAAGTGCCTTCTCATATTTTTCTCTATTCTTTACTTTCTGTTCTTTTGGTTACCTATCAAGCATGTGGATCCTAGGTCACCGAGGAGCAGCCCTGTGCCATTGTCTTAATTGACATAACCAGTACACATTGTCGACGCAGTCCATGCTGCATCTACCCAGAGCTGCTTTCACCTGAAAGCTTGAGAGTATAGTTAAAGCCCATCAAAACCAGGTCTCCAAGTCTGACAGCAGCAAGGGTAGACCGTGACCAGATGAAACTTTTGTAATAAACTCATCGCCTTCAGTTTTATATTTCTATTGAAAGTCGATCGGGTGTAGTTCATTGAAATTGACCAATATTTGAAGTCTTTGGTTGTAGATAGAAAGGGATGGATTGGTGAGATGATTCTATAGACATCATGTTCTCTTGTAAGTGACCGTCTGTTGTTGATGAAATAACAATAGATGCGAACAGTGGTCTCAACAAACTCTGAGAATGCACATTTAGAACAAGTTGACAGGAAAACCTATTTATGCACAGATAAATAAAAGATTCTCCTAAACACTAGATAAATATAAGATTTAACACTTAACATAGAGACCAAAAATGGCTTGTTATAGAGAGACAAAAAAAGTTAATTGTAGAAAAAGATCTGATAAAAAATATTTAGCTGGTTACTTGGAGGCAAAAATGGATAGCAAAAATAAGTTCAATAAAAATGTACCCTCTGAAAGAAGGTGATAGACAATTTTCTTATGTTTTGTTTGCTTATGGAACATTGGATTGTTGAAACATAAATAGTTGTTTAATTGTTGTTTCAAAAAAAAATTTAATGTCAGGTCCTTTCGGTAAAAGATTTAGTCCACATTCTCTCTTTCAAAAAAGATATAATCCACATTGTATCACAAGTTGAATGTGTCATTGCTTTGTACTACCAAAATATTGTCACATTATTTTGCTTCTCGACTTTCCCACATTTTACTTTCTTGCTGTTCCAAGTTATTCATCCTTTTGAACCCCTGAGCACAACCCCTTGATTGCTTTAGACAGGATCTTTCAAGCAAGCTTTCACAGCTACTTATTAGCGAGATGCAAATCACACAAAGCAAGTATCAGGTAACAAGAACAAGAACCAACTTAAATAAATCTTAAAGATAGCAAATCTTTGCTGACAAATAAATTTTTTAAAAAAACAAGCAGTCCCATCAACTCCTAAAACAACTCAAGGAAAAAAATAAAACTCTGAACGACCAAAACTGAACGCACTAACATTCTGTTTAAATGTAGAAAAGCATGCTGTTGTTGAGAGACAGCTTTCAATATACATAAGTTGAAAAATGAACTGAAGAACCCACACAATGTTTACTTCTCAGGAAGCAAAACGAGTCTTAAATTAAGAACTAGGTATCTCAGGAAATGACACAGTTGGGAAAACTAGAGTTCTTTATTTTCCCCCTAGCGTGGGAAACTGACTGGGATCTTCAATCAATGGGGCATCCGTTATATGGCTTGCTCCCTTGCCTCCAAGACTGCTTCCGAATGGTGCATGGTCACCTGTTCCCCTGCCACGTCCACGGCCACGGCCACCTGAGCTGTAGTATTGTTTGCCATTGCTGGTCTTGAAGAACTCATTTATGCTCAAGGACTAACAAAAAGAAAAAAAGCTTCAATACTTGGAAAGGGGAAAGTATCCATTTGGCAAGTATAAACAGCAAGTCTCAAGCAGTAATATAAAGTGACAAAATGCAACACCTTTTTGCTCTTTTCATCTCGATCAACACTTTCTTTCTTTTTCCCTATATCCTTGTCAGAACCCTGAAGCATAGAGAAATTGTAAGAACAAATCATGAGAAGTAGCCAAGAATAATGGATGAAAAGCCTTGTGTGTGGGCATACCAATTTAACAAAAACAGGATCAACTTCCTTTTTGGTTGTTAGTAGCTGCATTGATTGCAACTCCTTGTCTATTTCTACCTTCCTCTCCTCAGCTTTCAGTGCAAGTAAAGCTTTTCTTTTCTCCTCTTTTACTTTCTCATATTCTTCCAAAGTCATCTCCTATGCAATAGAATTGAAAAGGTCAGGATTACTGCAAAAAGTAAAAAAGGGGCCAAATAGTATAGGAAAAGCAAGAAGTTGACTAATAGCATTCGCAAACATCTCTTTCAGTTATTTAGTACATAGTATTTCACATCTTTAAAAAAAACAACCAAACAAATCATTAAAAAAAAAAAGGCAGCCCGTTGGACGAAGCTTCTGCCGTGCGGGGTCCCGGAGAAGGATCCATTGTACGCAGCCTTATCCTGCTTTTTTGCAAGAGGCTGTTTTCAGGATTTGAATCCGTGACCTTTTGGTCACATGGCAACAACTTTACCGTTGCGCCAAGGCAAATCATAATAATAGAAAATTCATACAATATTTCAAATTGTCCAAATAAAATAATATTTATTAATGAGTTCAGCCAATTGCTTGGATTAAACAAAACCTAGGATATTGGAAAGAGAAGTTGCTCAAAAACAAGTGTTAACTTTAGACGGGCATATTATAAACAGAAGACTTGCTTGTTTATATACGCAAAATTACAACAAAATTCTATCCATAGGGTCATCTCTACAAGACTTAGAAGCCAAAATATATAACCTCTATAAAATGGAATTGAATCTTAGACCAAATGGACAAAAGAACTTTTACCAGTTAATAGATGCTCTAAATGAACATTATATAATAATGGTTAAATAATCAATATAAAACAACTGAAGTTTGACCAGTGACAAGATTATTTTAATTCAACCAACATGAGACAAACAAGGATAGCATTGAATGGTGCATAATGTAACACCAGCAGACTCACAAGAAGAAAATGACATTTAACATCCTAAGTATGGTATCTTCTCAAATCGAGAGCATGAAAGAGAAAAGAACATGTAAATACTTAGGTTCTGCCACATACAAATTGTTCTAGGCTGGATGAAATAGACTATTTGCATACATATTTGTTTCATACTACAGACAATGCAAGACCCTTATCTTTTTGCACAAATAGAGTTGTCACTGGGTTATACAGCTGACAAAGAAAAGGAAAGAAAGCTACAAACACCTTCTAGAGAACTGAATCCATCTCTTTAAAAAGACATTCGAAAAATCAAGGATGCAATGTCCTTAAAGACGTAACACAAATGGAAACTCAGATGAGGAACAAGCAGGATCTGATTTCTCATACTGTTCAATACCAGTGAATTAAAAAAGAACCCCAAAATAACTGTTCCTGAAGCACATAAATTTGTAAGAAAATGGAAAGACAAAGGATGTCTAAACCAGTAAGCGGGTTTTACAAACAGTAGCTTCCTCGTTTGAAAAAAGTAGGGTTTTACACATTTTTTTCTGGTTACACTTGCACAAAGAATTTGCTCCTTGAATGTATCACCTGCTCTGAATTCTCAGACAGAAAATGCTTTAATTATAAATACAACTAGATAAAAGGAGCACCATACATTAAGCATTCAATCACATGGATACACCATACTTTTATAGTATCATTGGAAACAATCAATATAACCTCAAATGTGCACGTACAGTACATTGAGAGGGTTTTCCAAGAGAGACACCAGATTAGTAAGAAAATTTAAGAAAACAAGAATATAACTCTCATAAGTCAACTACTAATCACCTATAAAGAGAGAGACATTAAGTATCATCTGCAATGTGCAACCATTGAGAAGGAATAAAAGAATATTGACTACACAGGAAGTCACTGTGTATCCATGCAAAAAGGATGGTTTCAAAAGCCACTTCAAATTAACTGAAGTATTGACGGATATTTTTGATGCTGCAAAGTGAGAATTATATCTGAAAAGCAGTGTCACCTGGCAAGGATTCTAAAATGGTTATTAAAAAATTTAAGCTTGCAGGCAGATTTTTTCTGACAGAAAACTATAAGATCACAACTTTAGATGGCAGGCATGTGACCAAAAGAGATCTACCAGTTATCTGTTGGGTGAGATGACTTGACTGTAGGATGTTTTGCCACAATTATGATGTAGTTATAGAGGTATACACCACATAATCATACTAGAAATTAAAAAAAAAGCTATACGTTTTATCATGAATGTGTAGATTCACAAGCTTTCGAGTAAGTTAAGAGATAAAACAAGTCGAGCATGCAAAATCTTAATTGTGCAAACTTGTTTCTATGCTTCTAAACATTGGGCAAACTTCATAACTTGTTTGGAAAACACAACCGTCAAAAATGACACATTATAAAAGTAAAATTGCATAATAAGGTTTTCATTTTAAAATGTAATATTTTAACAATAACAGATAATCTATGGTCATTATCTTTTTGGGCCTTGAAATATCCATCACCCAACAAAAAAAGTTAAGTATCTAAACATAAACTAACCTTATCTTCTTCCTTTTCTTCAGGCTCATTAGTTGCACCATCCGTATCCTTGTTCACCTCTGTTAAAGGTGAAGTTTGCTGTTCTTGATGCTCTTCACTTGGCAAATTTTCATCAGACTTGAAGGCATCATTCTTTTCCCTATTTAATAATGAATTGCAGGGATAAGAATAAGAATTAGGAATACAATGTGAGAATACTTCTGTTTTTACTAGATTTTTGCCAACGTAACTGTGCGAGTGTCTCATCAGTAGAAGTTCCCCAATTACCACGCCCTGAACCTTGACGTTTCATCTCATAGCCTCGGCCAGTGCCACTCCGACGCTCATACAACCTGCGTGGGGGTCGTTCAGAGTCACCTCCATTTTCATCATTGCTGTATTCAGCACGACCCCCATATCCACCACGACCACGACTAGAAGGCTGACGTGGGGGATGTTCCCTCTCAGGCTTGTCAACGTCACCATCTTCACCACCACCACGACCACCACCATAGGATCTGATATACCCATTCGAGTTCTCATTTCCAAAGTCACGATTTGGACCTCGTCCACTGCCTCGCCCACGGGTAGGTATGCCTCGGCCAGCCCCACCACGTGCTGGTGCAGCATTGTTCCTCGCTTCCCTCACTGGACCAAGAGCATTGCCAAATCAAAAGGAATATTTTTGTACCAAAAGGCAATAATTTTCCTAATTATCCGGACGCATTTAAGAGAAATAGCTTAGGCATCAGTTATAATGCGAGGATATATGATATTACCATGAAAAAAATATATACAAAATTCAAGATCGATGTCAAACAACCAAAAGGCTAATCTTTTCCAGAAAATAAAGTCGGCCAAGCTACTCGAAGCTCACCAGCTTGTGAAGGAGGGAGCGGTTTTGCAGGAAGCTTCGCCGCTACCGGAGTGGCGGAGGCTGGAACAGCGGTCTTTTGGGCCGCCAACTTTTGCTGCTGAGCGGCGATGAGCTGCGAAGGGTCATCGTTATCGTCATCGCCCAGTAGCGCGAATGAATTGATGGGAGCCATCGCCGCAAGATATCTCCAAATTTCCGGCCTCGCAACCGCACCAGGGTAATGTGTGAGACTAGCACAGTCGCCGGCGGGATACAATCGCCATTAGAAAGAGTAAGAAATCGGGGAAGCGATGAAATAGGCGAGCAAAAACCCTAGCCGCAATCTTCAAGCACGAATTGGATCGCACACCAGAGCAAACGCAAACCCAATCCCAAGCCGCCCATCCTCGTCGATATTTAAACTGAATCGGTAACCGAAATGACGATAATAGATAGCGATCAGCAGCTGATTTACGCAATCTTTCCTGTTTTGAAGGACATAGTCAAGGGTAATTTTGTCATAGTGTTCATTAGGTCACGTGGATTCAATCGATCCGGTGAGGTTAAGTATCGGACGGTTGAGATTTATAGAAGGGTATTGGGCTGATCGTTATGGGCCAAGGCCGTCTTCGAGTTTATTTAATTGTTTAAGATTTTTATATTTTTAAACTTATTTAATTAATTAGTAAGTTTCATATTATAAATTTATTTATTCCTTTTAAATCTATTTCTAAGACTATTTTTATTTTAAACTTATTTAATTAGTTAATAAGCTTCATATTACAAACTTATTTATTCATTTTAAATCTATTTCCAAGACGCTGATACCACACCTTCCTTCTCATCAACACGCGACACATTCGCGATTAGCTTCCGATTTGAATCGTGCACTCTGTCCTAGCGTAACACCGCAAGCCACCACATCTTGCGTCGAGAGTCGACAAGCGAGAATTGCAAGCAAATGGGTTGGCTTTGACTTGATTGTGTCTCATTTTCTTACATTGTATCTTTTTTCCCTTGAAAAAGAGGGGGAAAATAACGTTTTGAACAAATTGACTCTAGACTTCAAGCTGAACAACTGCTTTACCAATCCTACAATCTTCAAAAGTATAATGAAGAATTGAGGCATTGAGAAGTCTCATTGACTAGAGCTCTACTTCAAGCTCGATGTGAATACAGTCTCACCGCTTGTGACGGTGCGCCTGTTCTGAGAGTGAAGGTTCTCTAACTCCAAGCTCCTCTTCAGCTGTGAAACCACATTCGCCATGGTTGGCCTCTGATAGGGCAACACTGTCAGGCATGCTAGTGCAGTAGTAATGCATTTCCAGACAGAATTCGCACTGTACTCCCCGTGCATCCTTGCGTCGACAACATCCTCTATGCTTCCTTGGGCGAGCCTTTGTTGGATCCAATGCGAGATGTGTACATTATCTTCACTGGTTATGATTGCAGGTTTTCCTGTGATCAGCTCCAAAATGACCACTCCAAAACTGTACACGTCACTTTTTCTACTGAGTTGGCCGGTAATATGGTACCTGCGTGATTTAATAAGAAGGCGCGATATTAAGCAAAAAGAAAACAAACACCTATTATATTTTCTTAAATGCATCTGTTTGTCAGGAGAAAACAAGAGAATGAGAGGTCTAGTACTCTGGATCCAAGTATCCTTTTGTCCCTATTATTATGGTTGATACATGAGTGTTTGTCTCACTTAAAGTCTTTGATATTCCAAAATCGGCTATCTTTGCCTCAAACGTGTCACTCAGAAGTATATTGGCTGTCTTGACATCTCTGTGAATGATCGATGGTTTGCATGACTTGTGTAAATAATCCAGTCCTAAACATCACTAGAAGTTAAAACCTATGAAAAAAGATGGCAATAAATTGATCCGACCAACAAACTTGGCGAGCAAGCAGATTTGCTGTGCTAAGAACTATACCTTGAGCAGATTCAAGTGCAATTTGGAGACGCTGCCGCCAACTTAAACTTGTCGCATTCTGTGTTCTTCCTGCAGTTCATTATGAAAGTGACTTATCAATACTTGTCCTCTGACTGACAGCAAGCATTATTAGTTTGAAAGGAAAGACAAGTAAAATCACCTACAATCTATATCTACCTTTAAGAAAAATCCAATTTTTAAGTAAAAGAAAGTGCTTAACTTTGAATTTGTTTGACAGGAAGTAAAATAAGTAAACAATAATCCAGTATGGTTATTCACTTTATCACAACATTTTCATGTACATGACAATTCATGAATTAGTAGTGACTGACCGGTAAGTTTCCTACAGTCTAATTGGTATGTGCTACCGTGAGCATATTCAAGAAAAACAAAAAATAGTTTCAAACCTCTTAAATGATTTTCTACAGATCCTTGGGCCATATAGTCATACACAAGTCCCATATAGTCTCCATCCTTGCAGAACCCAAGCATAGAAACTAAGTTTTTGTGGTGAACCCTCATCAGAAACTGGGCCTAACAAAACAGTAGGAAAAAGATTGAAAACATGTCACGACATAATGTTGATGCAGAACAAACACAAAAGTGGTAGCATTCTCTGCTATCAAAAGTACAAGAAAAGTTGAGGGCACAAGAGAATTTCAAAGTTTGGGTAGATTTATGAGAACAGCCATTTTTATTCTCATTGATGGTCTTGTGTTTTGAAACCTCTAATAGAGCTAATATGAGAAAAGCATAAGGTTCTGTTACCTCATAAAGAAATTCCTTAGGTTCCTGAGATGTTGAAGGAGATCTCATCTTCACTGCAACTTCAATACCATCTTCTAAACACCCATAGTAGACAGTCCCAAATCCTCCTTTACCGAGGACTCTCTTGAAATTATCTGTTATATTCTTCAACTCCATATACGTGAATTGTCGATTCTCAAATTGCAGCGGGCTGTCTTGGCGCTTTTGTATTCGGTTGAAGATAGGTTGGTTTTGCTGGCTTACATGGCTAGCTCTTCCATATCCTTTCAAGTATGATATCATCAAACCACACAAGATGAATTGATTAGGAGGAATATATTTTTTGTTGATTAATTGTGCATCTTAAATTAAGGAAGAACTTGGCAATGCATTTGCATTTTCAAAAGTGCATTGACAAAGTAGTTTGTGGTAAAGTGCATTGTTAAAAGTAGTTAACTTTAAAAATAATCATATCTTTACATCTCATTGACAGGGAATATAATATTTTATGTATAACTATTATCTTAGAGCGTATATATTATAATGTTCTTAGTACAATTATATGTCAACAAATAATTACTAATGTCATATGTTAATAATTCATAACATATAAAGAATAATTTTAATAAAATGACATTTTAATTTACTAAAAACATATTTTAAAATGTTCACTTTTTTTGGTAAGCAAAAAATTAGAATTTTTATTTTATGTTAACAAAATATTGATTTAAACACTGAAATATTGTATTAGTTATCTAATTTTTATATTGATTTTTAGGAGCATTTGAAAATTGCTTAAGGAAAACAGCTTTAGAAAGAACTCCCCCACTCAGCCTTATAAAAATGTCTCTGGGAAGAAAATGCTTTGAGCAAAATCACTTCGGACATTAGTTTATTAAACACTTATATTTAACTTCCAAAGTGCTTTGGCCTCCAAAAGCTCTTGAGAAAAATCCCAAACTTAGCCTAGTAATGACAGGATTGCGAGAATTTAATTTTAGAAATGCTTACCCTTGTTAGTTCTGTATCTCCAGACAAGGAATACCACTAAAACTACTAGCAGCAGAGGAAGTACACCAAGAATCACGATGACTGGTGCTGTTATTTTCTTCTTTGTTGATGCTGGTGTTAGCTGACATGAACTTTCATCGGTACAAAGATAAGGATTTCCTTCAAGTCTACATTCATTTATATTCTAATCAGTGAACTAAGAACACAATTCATTTAAGGCACAGAAAGGTAAACCTTGAGCTAAATTTGAAAAAAGAAGGTAGTATCAAACAAATCCATGCAGAATTCAGTTTCCTAGGAGATTTATACTGTTCCGGTATGAAAATCTCACCACGATGACTTGGCGGTAGAAATCCATCGCGACATAAAGAATGATGAAGTTGAGGCATTCTCCTATATTTCTTCCCTGCCCGTAGCGCCACAATTTCCTGGGGAGAGTAACAAATATAAAAGGGTTTGTCGGGAGTTACCCCAGCGAGACCAATTCAATGCCTAAGTTAGCATGGAAGTTTGATAGCAACGGAAAGAAAGTTGAAAAATCCATCGCATAGTTAGAGAAATCCCCCCTTCTGTAGGGAAGAAGAAGACCTCATTAAAGAATGCCGTTTGTAACCACTGTATGCTGGGAGCTCGGGAGGTTGGTAGTCGGCAAGTCGACAACTTGAGAGATCAGATCGGCTCGGAAGATCGGACCGGCTCGGAAGGTCGGATATTGCCACATAACCCCCATGTTGACCAAGTCCTAGAGGATGCCACTTGGACTCCCTGTTGATTGGGTCAAGGGCCCACCACGTGGACCCTTACTTACCATCCGCATCACAAGCATCCCCTTCAAGTCTAGCCAAAGGAGGGTGTAGGTTGACTGACTGGACAAGTATTCTGCTCAACTGCCAAAATGGTCCATGTGATATGGATGGTAAAGGTCCACGTGGTGGGCCCTTGACTCAGTCAACATGGAGTCTGGGTGGCATCCTCCAGGACTTGGTCAACATGGAAGTTATGTGGTAGTATTCAACCTTCTGAGCCGGTCTGACCTTCTAAGCAGGTCTGATCTTCTGAGCCGGTCCGATCTCTCGAGTTGCCGACTCTTCGACTTGCCGACTTGTCGACTACCGACCTCCAGACCTCCCGAGCTTTTGGCATACAGTGGTTACAAACGACATCCTTTAATGAGGTATTAGAGGGGCATTAATGAATTCTTCTTCCTACATAAGGGGGGATTTCTCTAACTATGTGATGGATTCTTCGACATTTTTTCCGCTGCTATCAAACCTCCATGCTAACTTAGGCATTGGAGTGGTCTTGCCGAGGCAACTCCCGGCGAACCATTCGACGTTCGTTACTCTCCGCAAAAAATCATGGTGCTACGGGAAGGGAAGAAATCTAGGAGAAGGCCTCGACGTCATCATTATTTATGTCGGGATGGATCTCCGCAGCGGCGTCATCGTGGTGAGATTTTCAAATCGGAACAAATTGACACCGTATGTGGGAACATGAGTGAAAGACATTCAGTAACTACGCCGACGATTTTCCTAAACCGCTCAATTGAAACATCTTTTGTGGGAAAATGAGCAAAGACTTTTTGACATCTGAAGATGTTGGAAACAAAAAAAAGAGATCTCCGACAAAACATTTCATCTCCAGAAAAAAGATTAAAACAAGTCAAGACGTTGAAATCAAATTTACATAGAATTCATAGAGAAAAGCCAAAATTCTAAACCTTAAATTTCCTTTTGAGTACTTTATAATACTTAGATATTATTTAAATTGAGGCTTTACGGAAAAATGATAGCGGCATCAGGAGTAAAGCCGTTGTGATCACCACTATAGGCCATAGCCACAAGTGTTGAAGATGGTAATAAAGTACAACTATAGCCATCCACTTCATCATTGTCTCCACCTCATGCGGTTGTTAGTATCAACCCTAAGAGTCAATTATGATATGATTGACAAGGGACCTATTGTATTATATTTGATTAGTAAAAGGCAATGTTTATGGTTATTATATTTACTTCAGATCTGTGTCAATTGAATAAGTATAATAATATACTAGGGTAATAGGTTCTAGTCTACAATATATCAATTTGTTGAATTGATAGTGAGAGGTTGTAGATATATATAAAACACTACTCTTAACCATTCATAGTCAAGCATTAATATACAAGGGCAATATTAATACATTGAGACTAGCATATAGATCAACTGATGACTTGATCTCACAAGTCATGGATACAAGATATCAAATTGACACATGAGTACATATTAGAGAATATGTACTGAATTGACCCGTCATAAGAATATTTCATGGATCGTTATATGAGTGTTATAAACATTCTCATAGTGACTATTAGTATAAATAGTCCTTAGACCTGAAATCACTACGGTTCCCTACATAAAAAGTTGTGTACTTTGGTATTGACAAACGCCACCTACAACAGGATGAATTATAAAGTCGATCACTGGGTATGTAATAAGTTTTGCGGAGGGATGTGAGTGATATAGATGAGATCTATTCCTTTCATATGATGGAAGTGATATATGTGGACCCCTTGATTAAGTAGGGCTACTAAAATGCATGGTCATACTCAAATAAGTCAATATGAGATATTGAGCTCATTTGGTTAAGTGAGTCTACTTGGAGATCAAGAAACATAAAGATTCATTAGAGGATGACACAGTTCATGCCTCATGGATCAATCTAAGATAACAAGGATAGAAGGATTGAGTTATACAAGATAATAGACACAGACAAGTTAGGTTGGATCTTGACATTCTCGTCACTTGGGTAATAATGATGCATTGTTAGATGTCGCTCATTGCTTGTGTATTTAAAATAGTTTTAGAAACATTGCCAACGTTACGTGAACCTATTGAGTCACACATAAAGAGCATGTTGATTTAGAGATTGATTTATTTTAGTTTGACTAAAATTGTAGAGGTTTGAGCCTTAATTATGAAATTGGTTTCGGACCTTATTATGGCTCAACCTAATCAAGAGCCCACTAAGATAAACACTAATAGTCATCAAAGAAGATGAAGAGTCCTCGGAGAAGATGAAGAGTTCATCGGATACGACGAAAAGTTAGTGTTTTCTCTTCTCTTAATGCCACATTAAATAGCCATAAAGAGGCAAAAAGGTGAAGAGGTATGGGTGTCTCTTGGATTGCCACTATATACATCATTTCTAGCAAGATGAGGAAGAGTGTGTGTCTCTCCGTTCTTTTCTCTTCCATTTTTGTGTGTGAAGAGAGCTCTTCAATTCCGAAGTTCTTGGAGAAGAACCGAGGGACTTGCTCGTGTGGATACGGTAGAGGTGCGGACATTCTGATCGCGTTGAGATCTGTCGAAGCACCAATGTTGCCAGGATTGTTCCGTTCACGCACCAAAGGTAACAATCTGATCAAAATGCGTACTCTGCATTCGCTTGGATCTTTAGAGGGATCCTTTTTCTGCTGCGTATATATGTTATTTTTTGCAATAGATCCCAACAGCGATCACGGTGACCAATTCTTTTGGGAGATCAATGGCAGGCCGCTGATCTACCCCCTCTCTCCGTTGTCATAACCGTTGCCCCCTTTCTCAGTGACTATGGCGATTGTTGGAGGTGTTTCCTTCTCTGTGACCGTTGGGATGTTGCCGTAACAGTCATATCCTTCGTGGTTGTTCAAGAATAGCCCAAGCCCCAACCACCACTGTAGGATTGGTCATGGTTAACGATCTCAAGTGACCAAGATCTGCTGCCTCAACAAAGAGGAGAAGGCAAGGGGTCGACGCCCTCTATTGCTCCCTCACAAAATTCCTCTTAGGTAAAAGGAACATCTGTGCAAATTGAAAGGTAGCACTTTTCTTTCAACCTTTCAATATCATTAAGGATGCCTTAGGTAACGGGAAGGAAGCTAGATGGCATGTGTGGGTTGTCGCCATAACTTGTTCTGTCGTTCCATTCCTTTTGGCGTCACGTCGAACCTCACATCATCAATGGTTTTTAATGCATCTGCATACACCAACGCCGTTGACATCGTCAAGGGTCATTCTCTTATGCTTCGTAATGCTTTTGACTCATATTTGTGATGTATTTACTTGCTCAAGATTTTTCTCATTATTAAATATTCTAGTATTTAAAGCTCTTCCTAACATTTCCAATTTGGAAGTATTGTTTGTTGGTGCTTCTGACATGTGTATGCAGGACCTTTATGTCAATCTTCATGATTACTTAGACATGGGCATCCATCCTCCATATTTGGGCATGCTCTATTGGATTTGTATGTTTTCCAACCAATCATACATTTGTACACCGTTTAAAGGAATTCTTCAAGAGTCTTGGTAGAAACACAAAAAATTTAGATGCAAAGGCGCTCCTGTTGCATCTACTAGGTTTTTTATAAAGGATCATTCTAATAGTTGCACCCCTTGATGAAAAGGACTATAGCGTCTTGCTACAAGAAAGGAATCACAATATATGGGCTTCTTGACATTGCTTAATGTCTTGACACTATCTTCTGATCTCATACCCCTAAATGCCTTCAGTCTTGCAAAGGTTTCTTATCATTCTCCCTTCGACTCCACAGGTACTTGGGAGTCATGGGATTAAGTCTATTATTATCTCTTGGATAGTGGTGGGGTCACCTTAAAATTTCACAGGTTAGAGTGCATTTAGTATTATATTTTGAATATAAATTGTAGCTCATCCTCGCAGCTTTACTTGAAGGTACTTCATCGTGGTCGCCGACTATTGCTCTTGGTCTTGAACCAACGATCTCCATCACCTCAAAATATCCTTTTCAAGGCCCAAACTCCCTCAAACATAGTCGGGGTCAAGATCCAGACTATGATATCAACCTCCCCTTCGTATAAAGGTCGAATGCATATCGTACCACCAATATCCTTTTCAGGGCCCAAACTTCCCCGATTCGGACATAATCAGGGTTGAGATTTAGGCTGCGATATCAATCTCCCCTTCATACATAGGTTGAACACATATCATACCGCCAATGTCTTTTTTAGAGCCGAAACTTTCTCGACTTGAACATAGTCGAGTCGAGATCTAGACTGCGATATCAACCTCCCCTTCGTACAAGGGTCGAGTGTATATCGTATCGCCAAAGTCTTTTTCAGGGTCCAAACT
This sequence comes from Zingiber officinale, assembly GCF_018446385.1. Classification (NCBI taxonomy): domain Eukaryota; kingdom Viridiplantae; phylum Streptophyta; class Magnoliopsida; order Zingiberales; family Zingiberaceae; genus Zingiber; species Zingiber officinale. Next base: position 108,997,869 of record NC_055999.1, on the reverse strand, counting down.
CCCCCGACTCGAAAATAGTTGGGTCGAGATTCAGACTGTGATATCAACCTTCCCTTCGTACAAGGGTCGAGCGTATATCATATCTCCAATGTCCTTTTTAGGGCTCAACCTCTCTCGACTCGGGCATAGTCGGGATCGAGCTCTTATTATGTCGGTAAGCCTCTCCTAGAGCATGATGTCGCTAAGCCTCTCCCCAACTCTGCGAACATTCGGGAGTCGTGGATTGGGGTCGAGATTCAGGCTATGATATCAACCTCCCCTTCGTACAAGGGTCGAGTATATATTATATCTCCAATGTCCTTTTCAGGGTTCAACCTCTCCCGACTCGAACATAGTCGGGATCGAGCTCTTATTATGTCGGTAAGCCTCCCCTAGAGCATGATGTCGATAAGTCTCTCCCCAACTCCACGAACATTCAGGAGTCGTGGAGAGAACATGATGCTTAGCCTGATTTCTCTTCCTACTCGTATATAGTCGCGGATCGATTTATTCTCTCTCGACTCGGAATCGCGGATCGAATTATTCTCTCTGTGACTCCATTGATACTCGGGAGTCATGAGATCGAGCTTATTATTCTCTCTCGACTTGGACATAGTCGCGGATTGAGCTATTTTCTCTTCAATTCCACCTGTACTCGGGAGTCGTGAGATCGAGCTTATTCTCTCCCGACTTGGACATAGTCACGGATCAAACTATTCTCTCTTCGACTCCACCGGTACTCGTGAGTTGTGAGATCGAGTTTATTATTCTCTCGCGACTCGAATATAATCGTGAATCGAACCATTCTCTCTCCGACTCCACAGGTACTCGGGAGTTGTGAGATAGAGCCCATTATTCTCTCCCGACTCATACATAGTCATGGATATCGAGTTATTCTCTCTCCGACTCCGTAGTTACTTGGGTGTCGTGAGATCGAGCTTATTATTCTCTCCCGACTCGGACATAGTCGTGGATCGAAATATTCTCTCTCCATCTCCAGCGGTACTCGGGAGTAACTTATTATACTCTCCCGACTCTGACATAGTCGTGAATTGAGCATTTCCTTTGTCGGGGGTGGAACGCCACTTATTCCCCGACTAGGACTCAGTCATGGATTAGTCTCTCTCCTAAACCTCGATGGACTTCGATTAATTATCATCACATTAGCTCTACCTTTAGGTACTTGGCCACATGGACCATTTTGGCAGTTGAGCAAAATACTTGTCCAATTAGTCGGCCTACACCCGCATTCAAGTAGACTTGAAGGGGATGCTTGTGATGCGGATGGTAAGTAAAGATCCACGTGGAAGGCCCTTGACCCGATCAACAGGGAGTCAGGGTGGCATCCTCCAGGACTTGGTCAACATGGGGTTATGTGGCAATATCCAACCTTCTGAGCTAGTTCAATCTTCTAAGACGGTTCGATCTTCCAAGCTGGTCCGATCTCCTGAGTTGCCGACTCTTCAGCTTCTCGACTTGCTGACAACCGACCCTTAGACCTCCCGAACTCCCGGTATACAATGTTATAAACAACATCCTTTAATGAGGTATTCATGAGGTATTAAAGGGGCATTAATGAGGTCATCTTCCTTATCCGATGGATTCTTCGACCTTCTTTCTGTTGCTATCAAACCTCTATATTAACTTAGACATCGGAGTGGTCTCGCCGAAGTAACTCTTGGTGAATCCTTTGATGTTTGTTACTCTCCGCAAGAATTCGTGGCGCTACAGGAAGGGAAGAAATCTAGGAGAAGGTCTCGACGTCATCGTTCTTTATGTCGGGATGGATTTCTGCCACCGCATCATCATGGTGAGATTTTTCGACTGGAATATATACCATTATGGCTTTGTAGAATTCTTACAGTAAGCATATACTTGCAATAAACATTATTTCAAGTTTAAATCTCTAATTTGTCAAAAGCAGAAATGCTTAAAATATATTAATTGCATTCTTCTTAATGTAATAATGTTCATCCTTGCTCTGTTTGATGGGACGATGAATAATGCTAACGTTTGTCATTATGATAATAAAAAATTTTAACAAAGAAAGATATGATGCTATATAGATAAGCAAACCTCAAAGTGAGCAATCCATTTTGTGCTTCTGTCAGAAGAGCAGAAGGAATAGATCCAGTTAAATTGTTATTAGTCAAATCACTACAAAAAAAGACAGAGGATGACAAAAAAATTTATGCATTCACAAATTTAATGATAAAAGAAATATTAAGGAAAGTGCTTACAGGATTTTGAGGGAAGATAAGCGTGCTAGAAAACCAGGTATTGTCCCTGTTATATTGTTGTATGACAAATCCCTGAAAAATGTTTTGAAAAAATTCTTTATCCAAGGTAGAAGAAAATTCCTAAACATAATAAACCCTAGTCCCCTGCCTGGATGGCTGAAGTACAAAAGAATTAAAATCCAAAGCACTAATATTGCAGCTACAAATTGTGAGGGGACATGAAATATGTTGACCTTCACCGCATGAGTTTTTGTTCTAGTTGCCTTGATGTGATTTATAATTCTAATGACATAGTTTATTTGTAACCATGAACACTACATAAGTTTGAAATTCATGAATGACAAATTTTCACTACTCTTTTCTTCACATGTAACATACTGCAGATTCATACACATATATTGCTTGCAAATGCACAAACATATGGCATTTGGGTGATAAGAATGGTATCTAGATAAGAAAATAGGATTGATGGCACAGTTTGCTAGCTGTTTGACTATAAAAGAGAGAAGAGAATTTAATAAAAATGGAATCAAAAGCACTTACAAGTACTGGATTGCAGCAAGGGTAGCAAATGCAGTACTTATTGTACCATTCAATCCACTCGAGGACAAATTTCTGCAGAATATTTAACATAGCCAGAACACTTATACTGTTGCCTATTGCAATTGATGAAAAAAAATGTTAGTTTACTTTAATTGAATTCAATTAAAGAAAATATACATTCTTGTGATCCTTGGAGGCTCAGAGAGGCTAAAGGTACAGTTTATTCCATCCCAGGCAAAGTCTTTTGGAGAACAAGGATCTCCCCTCCAATTTCTCTTGACCTGATATGATTCTTTTATTCCACTTATGGCATCAACTGGAGAAAACAAATTAAAAGAAAAATAAAATTTGGCACTCTTAAAAACAGCAGAGAGAGAGAGAGACTTATTCTGGCATGCAACAACAACAACTAAAAAAAAAAGTCCCAAATTTTCTGGGTGTATGAGCTGTTCTAGCACACCTGTGCCTATACACATTTAACTAAAACAGTATGAACGTAATGACAAAAGTTCTCAAACATGAAAATAGAGTACAACTTAGCTTAACCAGCATTATAAACTTAAAACACTTATTGATGTTAACAGTTCATGGCTTATCCCATTCTCACTGCACTAAGTTAGATTTTTATCTAATCAATCTTACAATTCATATTTCCTTCAAACAGAATACAACTCGAATGTAAATGCACCACAACGTTACTTAAAAACGGTCAACGAGTGTCAATTAGCTGTCATCAGACTAAAAAGATAGTGAGGCATCACAAGTCACAACTAGTTCTAAGAGAAACAGTACTTTAAATAAGTGCAATTTCCAGAATTCGAAGAGACCCTCACGATTAAACAATTTCAACTCTGTCAGGAGCAATATATCGAACAATCTGAGGGTATCGCAATCAAAGAACATAACTTTATGCTCCAAAACAATGCTAGTGATTACAATTGAATTATCGAAGCCGCGAGAAAAAAAAAGGGAAAGCGTACCATCTCCACCATCTGTTGCCTCATTCGAGCTGTCCATTGCGGCCATGATTTCCATTGCATTGAGGATGGGCGGAAGGGTGGAATTGCTCAGCGCTTGGAGCGTTATGTTATACTGCCAATATCCTGTCTGCGAAACAATGCCGTAGACAGAGTCACTCAAGAGATATTCCGGGACTAAAGGCTTTTGGAACCAGCGAGCACCGTTGAAGTAAATGTAGAACTGCCTCGACATGTTGCCGGTGAGGGTCAGGAACTCGGAGAAGTACAAGACGGCCACCACGATCTCGCTGAGATCGCCGGGATCCAACTCCAAGGTGAAATTCAGTGTGAGAGAGTTCTCCGGGGTCACCGCCGTCTGCATCACGGCGGTCGGCGGCTCGAAACCGTCAACGGAGAGGTTATTGACGGTGCTATCGGTTGATATCTCGGTCCATTGGGGGGAGCTGTAGGCTTCCCATATGCGGTCATATTTGTCATCGGGATACCTAACGGCGGCAACGGCGAGGGCGAGGGCGAGGCCGACGGTAAATAGGCGAAGCTCATTAATTTCGATATTGGTAACAAAATTGCAGTTAATTTACCTGATGGCCCCGCTGGTGGGTCCCATGTTAAGCCTATTGTGGACCACCGCGCTGAGGGTCGCGTTTAGCCCCGGGTAGACGCCATCCTTCAGCGGCCTCACGTCCATCCCCGACACGAACGGCGTCCCCTTCCCCGTGTTCAGCAGGCACACCGAGAACGACTCCCCCAGCGCCACCGCCAAAGCCTCCGTCCGGATCGTCGCCGCAGGATCCGTCACGTTGATCGTCTTCCACAGATTCACCCCCAGGTAGAGATCGAACACGATCGACCGGCTGTTCCGCCCGTCGTAGTTACCGTACATGAACGTCGCCCGCAGCAAGTATTTCGATCCCATCGCGACCCCGGTGATGTCGTAGCAGTTGCGGTTGTTGTTAGGGAAGCTTCTCACGTTGAGGAATCTTCTCTCTTGCAGCTCCATGGCGCTGGTGGCGTACGCCGCCGAGACGTTCGCGTTTATGCCGGTGTCAATATAGGGGCTGTCGGAGACGTAGTTGAGGTTGGTGATCGGGTCGTCGTAACTAGATCCATCTTCGATCCCGCAGTCGATGCTTATAAACCCTAAAAAAGGTTTTTTGTTCTTCCCCTTCTTCAAGTTCATATTTTTGAGAGTCGATGCGATGTCGATACATTTGGTACTTACCTTCCGATGACTGGCAGTGAACACGAGCGACGGCAATGGCGGCGAAGCTGAGGAGGAGTGAGCACCATTCCGCAGTCATTTTTGACGGCAGCGTCGTCACGGACGTGGTCGCCCTCTTCTTCTCCTTCAAGGTGATGATGCTCGACTTCATTACTTGAAAAGAAACTTTGTGAATGTCAAAACTCTCATGTGGACTAGAAGGCAATTTTTTTAATCCATACGCGACAGCATACTGGAGTCGTTGACCTTGACTTGCTAACGGGCAAGTTGACCAAACAAAGGACGAGAATCTTTTAGGTAGTTGTGATCATCCACTAATGACTTTGTGATGCCTGCGCTAGGATTGAAGAAATCACAAGTTGTAGCTGAAAATGCATAAGAAATGTTTCTGCTTTCACTTTGATGCTGCACAGAAAACGGACCCTAAGTTCTGCCCACACAGTTGCAATCTGATGGTGGTTTCACATCTGGATCAGCCTCATGAACCACTGCAATTTTAAGCTTTCCCGCTGTTGTTAAGGGAGAAAGCAAAGCCCAATTTCATTGTCATGTTGCTAATTTCATTCAAAGAAAAAGAGCGTCGATGAACCACCTGTGTCTGAAATGCTTGTGCATTCATAATCATACTCGCCTTGTCTTCGTCATCTTTGAGAAGTCTCTTGCAGGACTTCAATGGCGTTATTAGTAATTGGTTTTTGATATAGTACCTGAATAAATATTACAAACGAACCTGACCCATTTAGGTTCAACAAGATGTTTTTCTGTTTAAAACTTCCTGTCCAACTATGCATGAACGAGTACCCAGTGGCCTTGTCAGTTGATTTGTTAAATATTGGTAGCAAATTGGAATTCACGAATTCCTTGTGGAAAAGGTACATTTTCTGCTTAGTTTTAATTAGAATACCAAGAGAATTCCTCTCGATTCCTCCTTTAAAGTTTGGAAAAAAATAAATCAAGCGAGGGGGAGACTGCACAAGTTGTCCTGACTTTAGGATATCTTGGCTTATAAAATGCGAACCGCCAGGGTGTTACAAGTAGGAAAGGTAGGAGGAACAAAAGAGTACCTCCTTTGAACCATTCATCTTTAGTGTTGAAACCTATAGAGCACATAGAAGGCTTGCTAAAGAGAAAGATACAGATGTTGTCAAAAGGACAAAGGCAAGACTCCAATTCAAATATCTTCATGGCAAACCTTCCAGCTCTAGAAATTGTAAAATCTCAGAACGAAATGTTACATTTCTCAAATTGAACAAATCAATGTTTAAGAAACTCACAAGTTCCTGTACTCAGTTTTCTTAGATGAAATGGGACTAGATGAAGTTTAACAACACTATCTTTCCTATGAAGTACCTCAGTTTTCTTTGATGCACTCAGTTTTCTTTGCATGCAGGAAGGTTGAAGATTTATTGATCATCCGTAGGAAATCCTATGAAGTACCTCTTTCTAACCATCTAAATCTAATTACTGTCAGATTGATCTTGGTGTTAATGGCCGCTTCATTATCTACAGAAATTTGTGTTAAATTTATCTATGGAAAATAGAAATGTTGACAATTGCTCTCAGTAAGCAAACTATTTCGAACCACAGAAAAAAAGAAAGCTATTGTAAAGAAGGGTATATGCAAGAAGGTGATATGCACAATGTCTCATGCATAAGGCCTCTATAGTAGGGGGCATTATAACACTTACATTGTGGCACAAAGGTGTGAGTTCATTCAATTGGAAGTCCCTGTGGTACCCTCAAGTAAAGATGACTTTGCTATCCTGCTTTAATTGGATAAGATTTGAGGAAAAAGGAGAGGAAATAGTATTAAATTTATCTCTTGTTGCCTGAACATTACTTTTTAGATGAGCTCATAACTATGCTACTCCTTGATGCCTCATATAACATGACTCCCTTATACTATAGTGGGACAGTGAGGTTTACTGACACTAAAACATCCTCATGACCATTGCTCATACAATCAATGTGATAAGAGTTGTCACACTCAAGTGAGGTGGCATTTCACATCATGAAGATGCTTGGGATCTGGTGGTGCAGACATGTTTGGTATTAAGTAAAGGCAGGTAGGTTTTTACAGCATATGATCTCTTCTTCTAAGCACATAAGATTCTTCAGTTTCTGCTAATTTGCTGTTCATGTGATAACTTCAGTCTCCTTTTAGAACATTTTGCTTTTTTATTTATTTTAAGAAGCAATGAGTAGAGTAAATCTTGTACCTTTGCTTTCCAGAATACATTATGCAATAGCACAAAATGAACTTTGGGTAGATTGATACCACAAAGTTATATTGAATGATACCTTCTACATAATTGTGCTATATCTACTTGAATCTGTTGAGAGTATGAAAGCAGCTCTAATCCATACTATTATTACTAAATCCAAACATAAAATCAGAATCACGTTTCTCTATTTAGTCACTTCTACCACTGAACTGTCTGATGAGTTTGCTGTTTAGTGGAATAAATCAATAACTGATTGCTTTTACCTTAGCTTGTTCGAGTTTGTTTTCCCCATGCTGCTAATTCACTTGGTGAGTAAGAAGACGTAGTTGGTCAAATACACATGAACTCCTTTGACTTAGCCCTGAATCTAGGTCTAGTCTATGATATAAGTAGGTCAGCAATTATATAATCCATCTTCTATGAAATCACATGGCTTAGCATTTGGGTTTCTATATCAGTAGGTCAGAAGGCAGGCTTGTGCAAAGTCTAGCCTCTGACCTTGCACAATATATTAGTTTATGCATTTTGGATTTTTGTGTTTGGCGTATCTTATGCCCATTCATGACAATTGTTAACACTGCAAACGTTCATGCTCACAGGTTGTAGAATGCATTCACTACAAGCTCAAGTGTTAAAGTACAAACTTTATAAAAAGCTCAACAGATTATAGGGTAAGTTTTTATCTGAACACATGATAACTCTATTAAATCTCCAATCTTTCTCTTCCCCATAGTTTCTACCTAAAGCTTTGCAACAGTATTTGTCTTTAACTTGAATAATGGATGAAATCATAGCATGCCAATTGAGTTTCTGATGAAATAAGCTAAAGAAAAATACAGTTGCATACAGATTGAAAATCAGACAAGGAGAATCTACACATTCCTTCACTCTCTTACAGAAATTGGAGATTCTCTATGGCCTGAATTAACCATTCTTACAATTCCTAAGAGAACCTCTCCAACGCTCACATTGTTCTAGTTTCAATCTACTACTACAATCACCACATGCTATCCAAGTAGTAATCCCTTGCCACTTCCCTCACTGCCGTAGCAGTCCTCACATCTCTCCCTTGCATTCTATGCTTCAAACTGCCTGACTCACTAGTATTGTACTCCACCTCCTTCGCAACAACTTTCTTCCTCGGGCTGCCCTTCTCCGCCCGCTGCTTCGGCACACTCTGAGTTCTTACTTTGGCAGCAAAAGACGACGTTTTCGCCATGTAGCCCGGGCAGCTCGAACGGCTCGGAGTTGTTGGCCGGTGACTATGACTGTTCTGAGAGAAGGGTGATTTGTCAGGGTGCTGATAGCAGACGATAGGTGGAACCTTGTGTGGAAGTGGAGATGAAGCTGGAATCATAGGCTCCTCAAATACATTGTAGTTGGGAGTTGCTCTCCTGAATGATTTGGACTTGAGCTGGTATGTGTCCATCTCCACAATCTTTGGGCTCATATCGAAACCAGATCTCTGTTCTGTTCCTGTCTGCTTACACCTTGTGTTAATTCTTTCCTGCTAAAAAACATAATGAGAATGAGATGAATCCACAATTGTGCATATGAATTCAATTAACAGCAGTCTTACAAAGGGTTTTCTGTGGCAGAATTCTGTGGTGAGTCTTGGACTCCTTTGGGGAAGTGTAAGGGGAGCTTGTTGAGGCCATGCATGAGACTGAGCTCTCATGAGAGCTTGCAGTCTGCGGAGGGCGACGGCTGCTTGCTTCCTCACGAGGTAGCCTCGAACGAGTGCCTGCAACTTCACCAGGGCTTTGAGTGCCCGGAGAGCTTTCTTGGCCTGCGTCACATCATTAGCCATTAATTTAAGCAGAGGAAATTGGATGGAGGCTACAGTGACGTTGTTTAGTTTGGTCTCACCAAGTGGCGCCTGAAGGCGGTCTGGATCTTGACGGCGGCCCACCACGGGTAGCTCCCCAGCAGCACCGCCCTCGTCTCCTTCCCCAGGCTCTGCAGCCGCCACATTGCCGCCTGCGCAGCAGACACAGCCGCATTGGCCGCGGCCGCGGTGGCGACGGCCACCGCGATTGCGTGCTTCCCGTCTTCCTCGCTCTCGTCGTAGAAGGACCTCAGCCACGCCACGTCCGTCGCCGACAGGGGACTCTGGTGCCCCATGCTCTCGTCTTGGCGCAGCTTGGAGTTGGCGATGCCGAAGCTCCACCTATTCCTCTCCTTGGCTTCGTAGCCGCTGATGCTGGCATTGTCTTTTCCTGCCGCCTTCGCTTCCTTCTTCCCCCAAAGAACACTCCTCAGCCACCTCGTCGCTCGGCCCATGGCGCCGGAGCTCCAGCTTAATTATCAAAAGCTACAAAACAAACCACAACACCTGATCTGAAGGCCTACTACAATTATAAGAGAGGGTCAGAAAAAAATCAAGAAAATAATGGAAGAAAGAGGTAAATATTTGATTGCTCCACTTCGACAGCAGAAAGAGGCACTCCTCTTACAGTGATCGTCTCGTGTCTCCCAATATTCGCCACCAACTCAGATTTATCGTCACAAACGACAGAGCGGGGAGGTTTTTTGCCGCAGTGAAAGGAGGAAAAATACAAGCAAAATTAATTCCCTCCTCTGCCTCTGCCACCTGTAGGTTGCTCCTTCCTCGCGGCGGAAGCCTTCATCTTTGACTCGACGCTCTACAGAGCACAGCGCCCGAACAGTGCAAGTGTGAAGAAATCCCTCAAAGAACGAAAAAGTTCGGATCTTTCCGCAGGCAATGGCAGAGATAAGCGACAGGTAGTAATGAAACCGAGCTCAATGCTTACAGCAATGTCGGATGTGGCAGAGTGCAGTCCGAGTGCGACCACCCCTCCTCAGCTCCTCTTCCTCGCTGCTCGATTCTTTGGCACACCGGGGAGGAGGCGGAGGAGAGCGAGACGGAAGAGGAAAGACGGCGGCTTTGATCTCCAGGCACGGCATATAAAATGGCTAGGAACGGCGACATGTGATGACGATGCCGCGGTGGGGGCCGGCGCGGGCTTCTCTGCCATTGGCTGTTTCCGGATCTAAGGCGGCGGCTCGAATCTGGGAGATGTGGTTTTAGATTGTGGTAATAATTGGATAAATCGGAGTGGATTAACCTAATAATGGAACCGTTTATTCGATCGAGGCAGCGGAGGAAGCGCGGTGGGTGGAAGGGAGGGGTTTCCGAGGCAGGCATGACGTCATCTGGCGTGGGCTGCCGTGGCCTTAAATTGCGTGCGCGAGCATCTCGCGCTACCTAATTATCTCGTCGCACGCCAAACGCCGAGGGCATTTAGTGGCGCATGCAGCGATGGCAGCTTGAAATTAGGCCCGGGCACGTGCGAGCTGTGAGTTTTTTCTACTCACCTGCCACCTCCACGTGTTACGCATTCATTGACCCAAAGTTTTTTTTCCTTTTTTAAAAAATTAAATCAGGTCAATTACTCCTATTAAAAAAAATAGTCAAAGGACATTTAAATTTCCTTTTTAAATTTCTATATATTTATTTTTTATTTTATCTCTCCCATATTATAACATTCAAAGACTAAAGACTGTGGTGTTATTTCAAAAACTAGTAACATATTAAGTTAAGTGCATCTCTTGAGAATTTAGTAACATATTAAGTTGTTTGAATGGATTGCTATCGTTATTATGGTTAATCTTAGACAATCTTCATGCAAATTGTACGCAGAGAACAATAGTTAAACTCAATAGCAATCAGTGAAACACATAACAACGTTTGTTTTAATGTCCAATATCAGTCTTATAAGTTCACTAAATACTTTTCTGACTGAGCATTTTGCAGGATGATCTGTTTGGAATGCACACTCCTCACTGAAGCTCACTTCCTACCTACCCTGATCCACATCTGACTGAGCTGAGTTCATCATCAACCTCCTCTCCCTTTCAAATAACCACTGATGCATGCCACTGAGTGCAGCAGCAGCAGCAGCAGCTGCAGCTGCTTAATTGAGGAGTTCAACTATTAAGCAGAGTTTGATCTGTTCTCTATGGTGCAGGTAAATAAAATCCACCTCACCATTCTTCCTGTATCTTGCTCGCCTGATTAACAAAGCTGCAAGCATTACTGAATGCAGCTTATGGTCTCAGTAACCACACAGAAACACAATGTGTATGTGGAGACAATTTGTCTGAACTGAGAGTTATTGGGCGTATTAAAAGCCAAGCAGGTAGCTGATGTCCATACATGAATGATTCACTGAACTGAAAGCAGCAGCTCAATGCACTGAATTCATCGAACATATGCAGGTAAAGGCAGTTTCAGCTACTTTTTAGGAAGATGTTTGAATGTTTCAGAGAAGAACTAGTGTTACTGCAATTTGATATTTGTGTAGGTCATTTGATGAATTATATTCGATAGGACTTTTCATGTCATAGGACATTAATTCCATGTCTCTCTTGTCACTTTGTTGTGTATTAACATTGAACTGACTTCATCATTAAAAGTTGTAATGGTCTTTGTGCAGTGTTGGGTCATGTTGAAAGGAGATTTGCCTAGCTCTTTCCTTCCGTGTCCTTAGGCTTCGCGGCTTTCCTTTTCGATGATTGTAGCCGTGGTGGCTTCGGTGCAGTGGTTCTTAGGTCAAGCCGGGCACTGATTTAGTTGTGGATGTGGTCGAAAACTTCTTCCATGCACATTGATAGTTAAACAAAAGGGTTAAATTGACTTGGAAAATATCCATGGAAAATAATCAAAGGCATCAACAAATCATGACTTTCTTCAACATAGATGGTCATGATTATAATGTGGTTTAGGCAAGACAGATCTTCATTTTTAAGCTAAATTTGAGACACATATGAAGATCAATCAAGTCTAATTGACATTTTTTTTATGTTAATAGGCGACGCTCATTATCGAGCCGGCCCAATAGGCCTATGAAAGTCCATGGTTCTAAAGTTTTGACTTATTGTAGAAGACAATATACTTTGGAGAAAAATTATAAGGGAAAAAAGAGAATAAAGGAAAATTATATGGGAAGAAGATAATTTATATGTTATTTTTTTAATTAAATTTATTTATTATTAGACAAAATAATAATATTTATCACGATGAATTTACTTTAGGATTTTTGAAAGAATGAGAATGGATAAAACTAATAATAAATTATAAAAGTGTATATGTAGTTTGTTTTGAATTTATTCATAAACTTTATTTATTGCTCATCAATTTCTTGCTTGTCTGGGATAATTATTTGTTACAAGAGAATAGTTTGCGCATGTATAATCTTTGTTGATATTACTAAATTAGCGATCAAAATATAACGTAAGGTGTTTTAGACCTTTTAAAAATTTTAATTTTCATTAACTAATCAATAATCAATATTAACGTTTGACTAATCAATATTAATTATTTTTAAATTCTTATTATAGTTCAACAAGATTCTTACTCTTGGACATCTCTTCATCATCTATCTTTTCGTAAGTGATATTAACATTTACAACTAATTGAGATATGGATTGGAGTTATGAATCAACTGAATGTCTCTCCACTTTATCATTTTGAAATGCATCATGGTTTTGAGTAGTGATGGTGTTCAGCATTTCCATGGTCGAGCGAGGCTTCATTCGACAAACAGACAACTATTCACTAGATCTTCTTCTTTTCGTAGGGTATTTAAGATAGAAAATTTAACCTGCTTGTACTCTGAAAATGAAAGGTTCAAACTTGTTGAACTTTTTATTTGTATTAACCTCAACTAAATTGTAGTTTGAATGTATTCTGATACATGTTCTTGGGGTCAGATCATACCATGAACATTTGAACAACATACACATTTTTATAGGTAATACAGGATATTCAACCTTTATGATTTCGTCAAGTCTACTATAGTAATCAAACTCAGTGTTACTGTTGTTCATAGATCCTTTGACGCAAACAACAGAATTATAGGTTAATCTCCGTGAATCTCGTTGTGCCATGTGAAATTTGAGGCCATTAGCATAGTAACTAGAGTAAACTATTATTTTATTGAGCAGTTCTGATGTAAGATTCATTATCCTATTATCTTACACATTTGAAAAACAAATGGTCTTTCACCTATAGATAGTTATGATATCAATTAGAACTGAACTTAATACACACGAACTAAAATTTTTTAAAAGTTCTCTAACTTAAATATGTTTGAAACCATAATACAAATTCGATCTCCAACTTTTCAACTACTTCACTTACACCCATTGATAGATTTTGTAGATATAGTTGTTGTTCATATAAGTTGGGAAAGAAGATAATTTTTAAAAAATTGAGATATCAAGCAAGCCAATTAAATAGAATAAATATTTAATTAAAGAAGTCAACTTACTTTATATAAGGTTTAACCTCATCACAGTTTAAGAGTATATATGTTCTTGCAGCGTGATATTTTTATTGAGTTAACCATCTAAAAATAAATGCACCCATTAGCTTAATAGGAAACTTAAAAATAGAAAGTATTGATGGGTCTATCAGTTGAGCATCATCAGAATTTCTAGGATACTTGTGATGTCTAATTTTCACATTATCAAAAAAATAATAGGAACAGAAGGAATATACTTCTTCAACCAGATGAGTGTTACATATTGATCTCTTAACTTTTGCTTTGTTACAAACATTATTCTTTAATTTTCTTATAAAATGTTCGAATGGATATATCCATTTGTACTGTACATGACCAACTATTTATGCCTCGTATGGTAAATGTACTGGTAAATATTCCATTGAATAAAAAAAATGGATGGAAATATGTGCTTCAACTTACATAGCATTTGAGAAATATCTGTTTCTAGTCGAAGCATATCAACTGTCATAATACACCTTGTTATCAAATCTCTGAATAACTGACTCAGTTTCGTAAGTACTTGTCAAACATTATTGGGAAGTAAATCTTGAAAAATGATTGGAATAAGTCTTTGCATAAATACGTGACAGTCATGATTTTTCATTCCAAACCTCTTTAACTTGTTCATATCCACGCATCGAGCTATATTTGATGTATACCCATTTGAGAATTTAATTTCTTTCAACTAACTACATAAGGCTTGTTTACCATCTCTGTCCAATATATAACAAGCCTTTGGAAATTTATTGGTTGTTCATTTTGATGCTACTATAGTATGTAGACCAGTTTTTTTAATTTCTCACGTGATTTTGCATTGTTTTTAGTTCTTCTAGGCACATTCATCATAGTATTTAAGATATTATTGAAGAAATTTTTTTCAACATACATCATATCTAAATTGTGTTGAATAAGTAGATACTTCCAATATGACATCTCAAAAAAAATACTCATTTTTTTCAAACCACACTTACACATTCTAAAAATGTATTTATTTATTTCATCAGAACCAGGTTGAGATACTGGTAGAAAATATAGAATTATCTATTTGTTCAATGATTTCTTCACCTGAAGCATGAACTATTGGGAGAAGTTTTCTAACTACAACATTCCTTAGGATTTTTTTTATTTCACCTAAAAGGATGATCAACTTGTAAAATTTTACGGTGATTATCAAACCAAGATACCTTCCCACTACAAGGTAATGAAAATACATTAGACTCTATCAAGTAGTGTGGGCATGTTAATTTACCAGCCGTGCTCCAGCCCAACAGCATTGAGTATGCTAGAAAATTATTGATCATTTATAATAATGCAATATGCAATCTAAAATTAGTTTTACTTGCAACATCATAAGTCATAGACCTTATATTCCATAATTCATTTAACTCAGAAATCAGAGGTCGCAAGAAAATATCTATTTTCTCTTTGGGATTGGTTGGACCAGAAATAAGCATAGTAAGGAACATAAATTCATTTTTTATGCACATCTATGACTATAAATTTTACGATGTTAATATAACTGGCCAAGATGAATATTGTTGTCCCAATTACCCAAATAACTGAAATCCATCTGTGAAAAGTTTCAATCTCATATTATGTGGTTCCATTATAAACAAGGGAAATAAGTATCAAGATGTTTCCATGCAGGGGAATTACAAGGATGACACATTATATCTTTTTCATGCTTATGATGTCACATCATGTGGTAAGCTGTAGTGGCAGATGCATACTAGCGTTGAAGTCTAGCAATTAATGAAAATAATACATCACTTTCCAAACAATATTTTTCTTCTTCTTCCCTGATATGTGAGTATGATGCTTATAATGAGGGTGAGTACAAATTCTGCATTCAATAAGTTCGTTGTCTTCATTCCAAAATATCATGATGTCTTCTCTATAGGCAAGCCTAAACCTTTAACTAATTTTGTTGTACCATAAAAGTTATCAGTCATTATGTTATTAGCAGAGAACAACTCTGATATTAATTGACATATGTCATTGTAACATCTTTTTGAAAAATGATGTTTTACTTTCATATTCAATAACCTTGCAGTAGCTGATAGTTAACAATGACCAAAAGGAATGTCTTCCCACACTTTTCTTTCACTAGCCTTTAACATTTCATATAGTTGCTGATATTCAGGTGTTGATATTTCATCTATACTGGAATAATTAATTGTATTCATTGTTGGATCAAGAAGCGCTAGAGGGGGTGAATAGCTCTCGTGGCTTTCACTTATCGAAGTTGAAAACGTATCGAGTTAAGCAGCGGAAATAAAAAACACACACACAGAAAACTCCAAGATTTACTTAGTTCGGAGCCTAGGGCGACTCCTATTCCAAGGCCCACGCTCGTTGAGCGTTTACTTTGGGCAACAACTATATCGCGCAAAAGGTTACAACTTTAAAGTACAATATTAAAACTAAAATGATAATTATACCGACGATAAAAATAGCAATCTTGAAGCTTCGGGTTGTCGGGATTTTGTTGTAGCTTAGCCGGATCGTCTCGTTAGCAGTGCACAGCTCAAAGATGTCTTGGAATATAATGGATGTAAGTGCTGGTCGAGATATCCTTATAAAGCTTGTTGAGGGCGCCCTCAATCCCCTTGAGGGTGCCCTCATCCACGCCGAATCCGTCGCGCGGATGAGCTTTGAAGAAGTCCTCGCTGATCCTCTTGAAGGCGCATCCATACTCCTTGAGGGCGCCTTCAAGGCTGTCCGAGGTGCCTCAAGCCTCCATGAGGGTGCCTCCAGCCCTGCTACGTGCACTTCTCCTCCTCTACACCTGAGGCGCCTCCAAGCTCCATGAGAGCGCATTGGGTACTGTTCATCCGAGACACACTTTGCTCTTTAGTCCCTGCAAAACATGTTAGTCCACAAAATACCAACATATCCTGCAAGACAAAGTTAGCATATAATAAACATAATAACAGAAATATTTTGATAGTCTTCAGACTGTCCGGTTCTGACTTCGGATTTCCGACCGGAAACCGTAGGTCGAACCGATGCCTACTGTTCCCTCCGCGGGGAATGCACCCTCACCTACTCCACTCAGGAGAGCATACCTGATGTCAGCTCGGTCCTCCAGACCGACTGAACTTTCTGCCTAAAGTTACCACCTCCTAGGACCTAGGGTTACCATCCCCTAGGGTTTTTGGCCACCTAGGGTTACCTCCCCCTATGACCTAAGGTTACCCCCCTTAGGATTTCTACCACCTAGGGCTGCCATCCCCTAGGACCTAAGGTTACCGACTCTTAGGGTTTTCCTTCACCTAGGGTTACCACCCCCTAGGATTTTCCACCTGCCTAACCGCAGCTAGGAATTTTGCCTAAGAACACTTAGGACTTTCCTACAAAGCTCATTCAAGCATATTAGATAACAAAATGACTTAACTTGAACCCTTTGACATAATCAAAACATAGGTTCAATCGTCGGATGTTTCTTGCACTAACATTCATCGCATTGTGAACCATTAATTATATTGCAATATTATTAGTTGATAATTTCCTAACAACAGTTGTGTGATATTACCAATTGGAGTAATTTGACATAAACCATTTTTACATATATGTGCTTTCACGGTATTCTCATCACGGAAGACTCTATTTCTACATTTGCAATGAATACACAGACATCGTAACTCGACATCATTCATACATTATGGATGACTCTGAACAAAATTCATAAACTGTTCAACTTCAGCAATAAAATCATTTCTAATAAATTTATTTTCTAATCAATTGTATATTCAAACTTTGTTCATATACATTGTTACATAATGAGAATACAATTTCATTATATTTGTTACAAACTATATGGGTTGCTAAAAATATTAAATTAAGAATTTAAAATATAATTTGTTTTCCCATATATTGAACTTGTAGTATGTATCAAACTAAATCATAAGAAACCTAGATTTTAGATCAAACAACTAACAAACTATAATATCTTTCATGTTTCAACCAAAGATAATGAACTTTAAAATTAACATAGATGTAAATATACAAATATTAAAATAATAAAATGATTATATCATGTTATAGATCAAAATACTAATTTAACCTACATCTAAATTAAACCATGCAGAATAGCATGTTTCATATGAAGATTGATCTCGCCCGAAAGCAGTAAACCTAATCTGGTATAGGTCTCCATTATTTTTTATAAAAAGGTAAATATATATCATCAAAATGCATAATCATACAAAATGATCCTAGAGCCTCATATGTCATGTCTGACGAACTGTCAGATTTGGAAGAGGAACCATAAGCGTGTATATGTGCTCACTCGTGTACCAACTTTTGCACACTCTACTGTGCATGCTAGCTGCATGCTCATCCTTGGTAACCGCCTACTGAGCTAAGGTATCAACCAACATCACCCTTGATCTGTGTCCATGCTGCTCGTGTATCGTCCTCTTGATCTGTGTCTATACTCATCATATTTCACCCTCGCTATCCATACTTTATCATGTGTCCTCCTGATCTGCCACTATCTTGTGCCCAGGAGCCATCAGTAGCTCCAAGTGATCTCTGTCAGTCTTTTCCAACCCATGGGCCTTGGGTCGCCACTGCCACCTTCAAGTCACATGAAGCTATTTTGAGCAAGTGATCAGCTATCAACAAATTTGATATGTTTTTACCTCGAGCCGTTTGCTGCGGGCTAGGTATGCCTTTGTGGTGGGCCTACGCATCCTCATGGGTTTTTTGGCAAAGCCCCAGCCATAACAGATTTGATGTTGTTCTTACCGTGAGTCATTTTTTGTGGACTAAATAGGTCTCCACTGTTTTTTTTTATGAAAAGATAGGTCTCCATTGTTGATATTAGAGAGGGTGGAGGTGTATCACAAGGTGGGAATGTACAGAGGGCATCAAGGGCCATGGTTCAAAAAAAGCCACGCAGTGTTAGGGAGAAACTTACAGACGAAGGGGAGAATCGAAACCTTAGAAGAGAATCGTCATAAACTACGAACGACGAATGCTAGAAAGGAAGAAGAGCATGTGGATAAAAACCCTGGGCCAATAGAGCTTATAAACCCAAGGGTTGAGACACAACTCTTCGATCTCAAGGACAAAAAGGCGGACTAATTATCACAGCCGTCAAATCAAACAGCCAAAACCTCCAGAAGCCTAACCATCAGATGTCTCTTCGGGGATTAAAAACCAGACATGGGTGGACCACGTGTCGGCACTATAGGAAAGGACATTTATAATGGATGTGACAAGCAAATCATCACCATGATACATCATCACATGTATCGCCTCATATTATTGCGCATTTATGGCATCTGACACACCCCTTTTTGAGATGGATAACATCAATGGTAAGCATAGCAGAGTGATGTCAGTTAGGACAAAGAAGTTGATCGAAAAACTAAAGCCCGTAGGGGTCTAGTCAGTCGGTCTTAAGCCTTCTTTGATTAGACTTGAAAGAGATGCTTGTGATACAATGAATGAGAAGGGTACCCAAGTGGGGTCTGAAGTTTAACAGATCAAAGTAAGTGGTAGTCAAAATCCAAGATAGGTCAAAGCCCAAGTAACTTGCTCGGTGAGATCTCCCCACAGTGATTGGCCAAGGCCGATCAGACACCTTAAGGGTCTAGCTCCCCACTCAGCCAAATGCTTATGGGGCTCTGTTCCCCATTACATCCTAATCGACTAAGGTCGATCGAACATACTCTTAGGGGTTAGGATCCCCACTCAGCCAGATGCTTACAAGCTAAGGCTCTTCTCCCCATCACATCCTAATCGACTAATGCTTATCGAACATACTCTTGAGGGTTTTGCTCCCCGCTTAGCCAGATGCTTACGAGGCTCTACTTCCCATCACATTTTGATTGGCTAATGTTGATTGGACATACTCTCAGGGACCCAGCTCCCCACTCAGTCATATGCTTACGAGGCTCTACTCCCCATCATATCCCGATCGACTAATGTCGATCGGATATCCCAAGGGCCCAGCTCCCCACTAGGATGCTAGCATGGGCCAATCACTCCTCATGAGAGGTTGGATTTCATGTTCTTGGCCCATCTTCTGACTAGCAGCCCAATAGACCTTCTGGCCCATGAGCTTATTTCGTCATTAATACGACACGTGAGTTTGCCATAGAATCAGAGGATTATATTTTTGCACAGATACACAATACCCCTCCCATACCTATGATGGGATCGTTGGATATAGTGGAAGCATGGTGATCAGACAGGCTGTCTAGTAGTGATATGATGTCTCATTAAGTGTGGAGATTACAGAGGCATTATAAAAGGGGTCCCTCTTTACTAGCACAAATACACGAGTCTATCACCTTTCTTTTATGATTCCACTATTCTTTTTCTTCCTCAGATAGTGACTTGGTTGTCGAAGTAGCCGCTTTAAGGACCCCCTAGCTTGCTTACTGATGATCTTCTTCCTCCTTTTCCTTCTACTTATGCTTGCAGGTTTTCCCCTGCGTTCCCATGTCAAAGCCTTCTCCTAGTTAAACTCTAAGCCAGTCATCAATAGTCCACTACTCACCACTTTTCGATGGGATCAAAAGTCAACCAAGTTTAATTAACAATTTTTTATATTAATAGGTGATGCTAGTTATCAAGCCGACCCAATAGGCCCATGAATGCCCATGATTCTAAAGTTTTGACTTCTTACAAAAGCCGATATACTTTGGAGGGGAAAAATTATAAGGGAAAAAAGAGAATAAAGGAAAACTATAAGAGAAGTAAATAATTTATATGATGCGGTGATGAAGAAGAACCCTACTTAAAATGGGTCAAAGCGGGGAAGAGCAACTGACGTGGAGGACAAAGTTAAAATAGTCAAAAGCTCAGGTCCACAGATTGAGCGAAGTTGGTCTTGTTAGAGTGTATACTAAAAGCCTAGCTTTTGGTATAAATATTTATCTAGAAATAAGAATCACATTGGTCAAAAGTCTACATTTATGATAAATGTAGTTGCTCAATTAATTTATATTGTAGATAACATGGTGTGTGGTGTCACACACAGAAGATCATGTTATTGGTTCCTTATAAATTATAAACAGTAGCTCACGACCAAGATGGAAAGGAACAAACCATTGGAAGGTCGTAGTGTAATTAGGTATTAGTGTATCTTAACTATATAATTACACTAGTACACTTAGAGTGTATTGAGTAGGACCATTTGAGGTCGTTCTTTTTATACTGACTTTATAAAGGAACAAAGACCTCAGTTATTATGGAAGTGTGTGCTCTTAATCCTAATATAATAACAAGCACATATATTTGATATTTATTTCTTTAATTTATCAATGGGTGAGATTTAGTTCGATGAATCAATAAGCCGATAAGTTGGGAAATGATATCACTTATAGTGTGTGTTGTTGATTATAGAAGGAAGCGTGTCCTAGTAATCTAGGTTGAGAATGTCCCCAAGAGGAGCTCATAAGGATTGTCATGTTAAACCCTGCAGGTGGACTTAGTCCGACATGACGATGAAGTTGAGTGGTACTACTCTTGGAGCTAGATATTAATTAAGTGAGTTGTCAGTAACTTACTTAATTAGTGGACATTTGTTATCTTAAACACAGGGAGACTAACACACTCATAATAAGAAGGAGCCCAAAATGTAATTTGGGATTGGTGCGGTAGTTCAATAATAGTTCTCTAGTGGAATGAATTATTATTGATAAAATTAAGTTGTGTGTTCGAACATGAATTTTATCGGAGACCAAAACCAATTCCTCCTCTCGGTCCCTATCGTAGCCTCTAGTATATAGAGATTTATACCCACCGCATACCCACCTTCTTACCCATCAATGGCCAAGCTAGCTTGGAACCCAAGCTAGGGCCGGCCAAGACCAAGTGGATGAGTTAAGTTGGTGGCCGGCCAAAGCTTGGGTCCCAAGCTTAGGTGGCCGGCCACTAGAATATTAAAAAGGATTTTTATTAAAATTATTTCTCATGTGGATATCATGTTTTTAAAAGAGAGTTTAAAAATTAAAAATTTCCTTTTATAGCTTTCTACAAAAGATTAAGAGAAGAGATTAATCTCTTTCCTTATTTGTAGTTTAAAAGGATGGTTTTAATTTTTGGTAAAAACTTTCCTTATTTGTAAATCATCTATATGTTTAAAAGAGAGTTTAAAATTTGAAATCTTTCCTTATTTGTTGATTAAAGGAGGATTTTAAATTTTAAGAAAACTTTCCTTTTTAAACATATTCATGATTTAAAAGAAAGTTTAAAAATTAAAAATTCTCTTTTATAAGTTTCTACAAGAGATTAAGAAAAGATTTGATATCTTTCCTTATTTGTAGATTAAAAGATATTTTAATTTTTAGAGATAACTTTCTTTTTATTCACATGTTTAAAAGAAAGATTTTAATTTATTAAATTTCCTTTTTATAAACCAATCATGAAGGGATAAAAATTATTGAGAAATTTTTATAAAATTCCGGAAGCAAATAAGGAAGTTTTAATTGGTGTTTAAAATTTTATTTGCTTGGAGCCGGCCATTATAAAATTGAGAAAGGAAATTATTTTTAATTAAATAAATTTTCCTTTTCAATGGCAAAAGAATTAAGGAAGTTTTTATTAAAATTTCCTTATTTGCCAAGATCAAGGATTATAAAAGAGGGGGTAGAGGAGACTTCATTGCTAACGAATCTATTCTATTTTTCTCTCCCTCTTTTCTTCTTCTTGTGGCCGGCCCTAGCCTTTCTCCTTTCTTCTCTTTTGGTGGCCGAACCATACATCTCTTGGAGTTCTTGTTGGTGGCCGGACCTAGGAAGGAGAAGAAGAAGAGGAGGAAGCCTCATCTTGAAGATCCCTTGGAGTATTGGTGGTGATCAAGTTCTTCTTCCTTGGAGGTGGTTCTTCTTGTGGCCGAACCTTGCTTGGAGAAGAAGAAGGTGCGTGGTGGTTCTCGTCTCGGAAGATCGTCGCCCACACGACGTCCGGGATAAGAAGAGGAATACGGTAGAAGATCAAGAGGTTTTTCTAAAAGGTATAACTAGTAATTTTTCTTTCCGCATCATACTAGTTATTTTTGGAAATAATACCAAATACAAGAGGCATGCGATTCTAGTATTTCGAATATGTTTTTCGATGTTGTGTTCTTTTGTTTTCTTTTTCCTTGTGATTTGATTGTTCTTTTCGGTTAACCTAAAGTTATTTTAGGAAATTAAATATTAGCTTTCCATAAAAGGTTTTGTCTAGTCGGTGGTGGTTGCTCCCATATCCAAGAAGGCCATGTGCCTCGCCACGTCAGTACTGGGAACCAATTATGGAAATTAATATTTAATGGAATTAATAACTTAAGGTGATTTGGGTTGAACGTGTTAAGTTCCGCAGGAGACCCAAGTCAAAACCTAAAAGAACGAATAGATTAAGTTTTGGATCAAACGTGTTAAGTTCCGCAGGCGATCCAAAATTTAATTTAAAAGAACACATGGTAGCTAGGAAAAGGTTCAGACCTTTGTACAAAATTTTTGTACAGTGGAACCTCTAGGCTTTCCGAGTAGCAACCAACAGGTCGAACGAGCCTCCAATGTCAATCAGATGTCACTATCCAAACGACCGTCCTCTGAAAACTTGTGACTGGGGTTAAGAGCCAAACAGTAAATCTCCCTGACCATCATTTCTGTCAACCAGATGGCATGTCCAGTCGGACAAAGGCAGCCCTCCGACAGTAAGAAAGCTGAGTGAAGGAAAATAGCTCTGTTTAGTATGATCGAGCCAGGACATCCCCATCGAGTGGCTTCTGGTCAGCCTACAGTGGAACCCACCTACATATCTCATCATACCCTTTTAGAAGTTTGTAACACTGATAACATAACATGTCTAGCAGACAAATCATACTTTAGAAGCTTCTAGCATGTCACATTAGAGATTTGTGTGTTCATTTAAGGAAAGATGTCATAGACATTTTTTAACTTGTCTTGTCTTAGAACACTTTGGAAAGCCTACATACACTTTGAGATACGTGCACAGATGCTACAGTGACACTATAAAAGGGGGTTTCCATCCATCGATAGAGGTATGCGATATCTTGTTATTCTACACACTCTAGCTACCATTCAAAAAGTTGCATGGTGTTAGGGACACTTTTTGACTTGTCTTTTCCTAGGAGGTCTAGGAAAACATGCATACGTTTTGAGATGCGTACACAAACCCTACAGTGACACTATAAAAGGGGGTTCCCACCTACAAGCGAAGGTATGCGTAACTTCATTTTCTACATGTTCTTGCTACAGTTCTTCATTTTTATCATCAGAAACTGATTTGAGCGTCGGAGAGTCATCGTCAGAAACCTCTTCCTGGTCCGGCACTAACAACTTTGTGTCACAGGCTTGTGTGGAGTATTCGCTTCGTCAACTTTCCAGCCACATCCCAGTTTGTCATCTTCATTTTCGGACATGATTAATAATAATAATAATAATAATAATAATAATTTTTTATAAGTGTGTATATATAGTTTGTTTTGAATTTATTCATAAACTTTATTTATTTCTCATCAATTTCTTGCTTGTTTGGGATAATTATTTGTTACAAGAGCATAGTTGTTTGTGCATGTATAATCTTGTTGATGTTACTAAATTGGCTGGTCGAAATATAAAGTAAGGTGTTTTAGGCATTTAAAAACGTTTATCTTAAAGATAAAATGTATACATTGACACATTAATTTTCTTTCTTCTATCTCTCAAGTTCCTTTTCTTTTGCAAACCAATCTTCAAAAATAAAAAAAAAATAGATGTTTAGAGAACCTAATCTTATAAACCCACATAAAGAACTTTTCGATCATTTCACCTCTTGAAAAAATAAATCCATTCACATTGATAGTTAAAAGATATCTACAATCATAATTTTCTTCAACATGATTATATAAAGGTTTTAGGTGAAACCACAGCTTCATTTTGAAGCTGAACTTGAGACACAATTGATGAATATACCCATAGTTATAATGTTTTGATAGAAGACACGATAAAAGGAACATAATTTATACGTAGTTTTTCATATTTAATTTACTTATTAATAGATTAAATAACTATTTATCATGATAAACTTACTTTAAATATTATTTATTTTGTATTTAGCCTACTCAATTATATCAGTCGAATGATACATAATATTATCAAATGAGGATTATTTTAATTTGACTTATTCATTTTGTGCCACAACACATTTTCTCTAACAATTAGAACAAGATATCTCAAGGCCACTAGATGCGAAGAAAATATCAAAAAATAATTAAAAAAAAACAAAGGCCTAACTTTAGGGTGTCTTATGTTTATTTAATCCTTTTCATTCTCCATCGGGTTTCTTCCAACAATTAAGGACGAGAAGGGTCTAAAGGCTATTGGATATTGATCGTGTATGAAATGGGAAAAGATGGAGCGCTCAGTAGGTGACTCAATGGCTAACCATGAGAAGACTATGAGCTGATTAAGGATGACACTAAATGATCTTTCCTACGTACATCATAGAGTAAATGAAAATGTTAGAGCGAGAATCAGGGAAGAGGGGGGTGGGGGGTCCTTGACAGGTACTCCAACGTTCAAGTCAGAACGGTAACAAAAAGTGGAGAAGAGGATGAACAATAGAACAATAATGTAAATACGTGTGTACGTATGTAATGTAACGTAAGTGAGCGTAAGTGAGCCTATTTGCCCAATGGAAATGACATACTTTTATACTGACCCTCATAACTTTCGTAATAATGAGGCGTCAAAGAATGTCTGGTATTCGAATATGTCGATTAAAGGTAGGTGTATGATCACCCTTAGAGGAAGGTGTTGGTGCAGCAGACACCTATGGTCAAACTTATATTTTGATGAATGACACATGGTTAAAGTTATGTTTACTGTTATCTAACCTTGTTACCAAATGTACAGGGCTTGACGGGTTTGGAGGATCTGATACCAGACTGAAATCCAGCTAGGTCTGTTAAACCTGATAGCTAGTGGGAAGTTCAAATAGGTCAAGGAATAACCTGATAGTTGGTCGAAGTCCAGTTGAATTTGCGTACCTGACAACTAGTAGGAAAACCTGGAGTGTCAAAGAAGAGTCAAGCAATTCTGCATGGTAAGTGAGATAAGTCACTGGAGGAGAGTGATTCAGTGAGGTCGAGTCTCAGTTAGGGGTCATTAATTAGGTGCTAGTCCATCTTAGATCCATTTTGGAAGTCTAAGTTGAGACTATGGCTAAATCTTGGTTTTGAAAAGATAGGATCTAATTAATAATCTCTTATATTTAATTGTACTAACTCTATTTTACAAGGTATAGTTTGTTATTTGGACTATCACTTTTTACAGAGGTGAAAATGCAAAAGAAGCCTCGGATGAGCAGTGTCCAAAGCGCCTTGGAGCTGCGGGAATGCACCTCAGAGCTGCATGGAGGCGTCCTCGCGCAGATGAACTTTGAGGATAAAGTTCTTGCAGCTGGAAGACTCCCTGGAGAGTGCTGGAGCCACCTCAGAGCTACGCAGAGACGCCTCGGAGCACATGGAAGATGCTCTCGAGTGGATAGAAGTCGCAGTCTGCGTGACTTATCGCAACTGAAGCTTAAGAGATCATATTTGAGGTTGGAAGCGCCTCATATGAGGTTAGAGGCACCCTCAACACTCTTTAAAAGCAGTGGTCGGCTAGCAGAAGAAATACAACTCATTCTCGAGCTTCCACGATCATCCTATTTGTGACGTCTTCGTGATACTGCTGTTGCTGCGCTACTATTCCGTGGCATCCGACCGTTACTAGCAGACAGACATCGACATACGAGCTTCTTCAGAGTCAATCCATTTAGTGTTGGTAATGAATTCTTAAAATGTGAATATACATTTATAATTGCATAAGGAAGTGTAAGCTTGTTACACTGTATTTTTTATTCTTGTACTCAATTCTCTCTTCCGGTGGTTTCGAAAGAGGTTTATAGTGGATTTTTCATCGATACGGTCCGAGAGAACGTGGGTCTTGGAGTAGGAGTCGTCGAAAACTCAGAACCAAGTAACCGCTTGTGTTCAGATTTGCTTCTTTGTTTCTATTTATCTTTTCTCTTGTGCACTTAGTTTTAAAAAGTGAAAAAAGACAAAGTTTTAAAACCACGTGATTTACCCTCTCTCTCTCTCTCTCTCAGGTGCATTGATCTTACAGAAGGTTCCATTATGTGCATATGCCACGGTGGCGGAATATTCATTGACGAGTAACCTTTATTCTTTGACAGGTTGTTATGATTCTCTGACACTACTGTCTCTTGGAAGAAATCCGACTGGCCTTGTAGCTGACCGGTTGTAGGCTGAGAGACTAGCGCATGAGAAGTAGGGAGTTAAGTCTCATAAGGTCCGACTGACTCTGGCCCGACCAACTGTATACTAGGAGACTTGCACATAAGAAGTGGGGAGTTAAATCTCGTAAGGTCCGACCAGCATTGGGCTGACCAGCTGCATGATGGAAGATTGACACATAAGAAGTGGGAGGCTAAGTTCTAAAAGGTTTGACAGACTCTAGATCCGACCGACTAAATACTATGTGATTTGCCCTTGAAGAGTTGGGAGATAAGTCCCAAAAGGTCTAACTGGCACTAGATCCAACCGGCTGGATATTGTGAGATTGACACATGAGAAGTGGGAAGCTAAGTCTCGAAAGGTTCGACTAGCGCTGGATCCAACTGATTGGGTACTGTGAGACTTATCCTTAAAGAGTAAGGAGCTAAGTCCCGGGAGGTCCGATCGGACTAGATCTGATCGACTGAATACTGTGAGACTTGCCCTTGAAAAGTAAGGAGCTAAGTCCCAGAAGCACTGACCGGTGCTGAATCCGATCAGCTGGATATTGTGAGACTTGCCCATGAAGAGTAGGGAGCTAAGTCCCGGAAAGTCCGACCATCGCTAGATTCGACCGGCTAGATACTGTAAGACTTGCCTTTGAAGAGTGGAGAGTTAAGTCCTAGAAGATCTGACCGTGTACACCCTGATCACCTCCTTAACTTTTATTGTTATCTCACCTTAACTTTGACTACCATCTTATCTTAAATTTGAATATCATTTTATCTTAATTTTCACTAACAACTCACCTTAACTATCGATCCCATATTACTTTAGAGACCCTTTATAACACATCGTATCAAATATAAAGAAAACGTCAGAGGTAAACAAGCAAAGATCCCTAAAGAAACATTAGGGTCGTATCGATAAAAATTAGTCGGGATGTAAATCTAATATAAACCTTATCCAATAAGGATTTTGGTGGACTTAACTTGGAGTTTTTTTTTAATAAAATGAAGATCGGATAAAAATTATCAATAAGGGTACATATATATTTTATTTTGAATTCATATCTCAATCTAATAATTTTATATATGCTCCCATCAATTTCTTACTTGCGTGGCATTAATTATCTATTATAAAAGAATAATGGGGTGAATCAATATTACTAAATTAGAAGGTATAAATATAAAGTAGCATATTAAATTTTAAGCATTTAAAAACTTTATCGTAAAGATAAAATATGTAAATATTTTAATCCTAAGATATTTTAATTTTTCTTTTTGCAATTTCTCTTTCAAAAATAAATCCAACCGTCGTCCTAAAAGATCACAAATGCCAAAGCCTTCAAAATCTCTCCTCCCCTAAACTAAATTAACTTAATCTAGATTAATTAATTTTTTATCACTTCGATTTTCGAAGAAAGTTTGATCTGCTAATTAAAAAAATTTTGATTTATTCAATTTCGATTTAACCGATTACTCATTCCTTAAAAGCCATTGAATATTTAAAAAAATCACAAGCTAACCAAACACAGATTTTTAAAGTAACTTTAGGATAGTTGTTGATAAAAATTATGTACATCTAATATAAACCTTATCCAATAAGTATTTTGGTGGATTTAACTTAGGTTTTTTGTTGATAAAATGAAGCTTGGGTAAAAATTAAAAATAAGGGTGCGTATATATTTTATTTTGAATTTATATCTCAGTCTAATAATTTTATGTATGCTCTCATCAATTTCTTACTTGTGTGACATTAATTATCTATTATAAAAGAATAAGTATGTGAATTAATATTACTAAATTATAGAAGGTATAAATATAAAGTAACATTTAAGCATTTAAAAACTTTATCCTAAAGATAAAATATGTAAATATTTTAATCCTGAGATATTTTTTTCTTTTTGCCATTTCTCTTTTGAAAATAAATCCAACCCTCACGCAAATCACATAGGGAAAAGTTGCAAAATCTCTCCTTTCCCTTTCTGGCCGATTGGGATCGAGCGTACGAAGTTGCGGGTTGTCGCAAAATTTCATCTTTGATCTTGCAATTTCCGGTTTCCTTTTTTTTTACATTCTGCGGAAGGATCTTGGAAGGCGGAGCTCCGAGGCTCGGTCGTTGGGTTGCTTGGGAGGTGGGCAGCGGCTCGTCGGATCGGCTAGGACCGGCTCTTGTAATCATGAGGAAGGTGGCGGTGACAACGACGGTGGTGTGCGCCGCGGCCGCGTGCGCAGTGGCGGTGCTCGTTGTGCGACACCGCATGCGGAGCTCGGGCCGGTGGTCCCGGGTCGCTGCGGTGATCAAGGAGCTTGAGGACCGGGCCGCCACGCCCATCGGGAAGCTAAGGCAGGTGGCGGACGCGATGACGGTGGAGATGCACGCAGGCCTCGCCTCCGAGGGCGGGAGCAAGTTGAAGATGCTGATCAGCTACGTTGACAACCTGCCCACTGGGTATGTGCCTTTTTTTTCCATATTCGAAAGGAGCCTCTTTGTTTTGTGTATTAAACAATCAACTGTATTTATAGTGTGGATTTCTTGAAATTTTACCATTTTGGGCGTGAACTTTCTTTCTTATGACTTCCCAGAGTCAGCTATTTCATAGTGGCAAAGTTGGATCTTGTACCAATTTAACATTGCTAGTTATAGCTATTCTTGGTCGGTAAGAGCATAGTTGGGTCGTTCCTTTTACGTTGTTTGTTTCTTCTTGTGTTGTGTTTTCTCTAGCAATAGATTAAATTCGATGCTATTAAGGAAAAATCTAAGTTCCCATTGTAATTTATTCTCTTCATCATAACCCTGCCTTCTGCTATTTTCCTTCTCTCTAGTTTTGCCTTCTTCACCTTTGTTTCTTAAATTTAGCATCTTTGTTGCATTATGGATATGTTACTATTTATGAAATTTCATTTAAACTTATTCACTTGGATTTTTGTCTGAATGAGGAACACTCCTCAAGAATGAACTGACATTGGAATTAAATTGTTGTTTTTTTGTCACTTGTGCTGTATATACAACTTTGAACTACTGTCAAAACTTGACATTCTAAACTAACACCTTAGACTCCTTGGATATCATTTTCAAGGGATGAGGCAGGATTGTTTTATGCTTTAGACCTTGGAGGAACCAACTTCCGAGTACTTCGTGTACAACTAGGAGGGAAGGAGAAGCGTGTCGTCAAGCAAGAATTTGAGGAGGTTTCCATACCACCACATCTAATGGTTGGAGGCTCAGATGTAAGTGAAAAGCACTGATTGTTATGTTATTTATTCATCTTCCATTTCTTGTGTATCTATCCTTTCTTACATCTGAGAACATTTTCAGGAACTTTTTGATTTTATCGCTTCGGCTTTAGCAAAATTTGTTGCTTCTGAAGGTGATGATTTTCACCTTCCTGTTGATAGGCAGAGGGAGCTTGGATTTACATTCTCTTTTCCCGTGAGGCAAACTTCAATTGCATCAGGCACTCTAATTAAATGGACAAAAGGTTTTAATATTGATAGCACGGTAATTGCAGAGCACCTTTATTCTTTCAATGAGATGGGTATATGTATGACTTTTCTATGTGCTAATTTATTAAAAAAAAATCTGTTGCATGATGAAACTAATTTTCTTGCCCGGATTTTTTTTGTGGCTTACCTTTAACAGTGGTTCTCACCTTGCTACCAGAAGAATATTTTTTTAAAACAAAAACAATGCCCCGTGTATTCATTGTTTAATGAACTTTTATAATATAATTTGCATTAGAAACTGAAAATGTATATTGGCTCTTTTCGCTATGTTTTGCATAAATAAGTTCTTACAAATCTCATGGTTCTCAATGTAATGGTTGTACTTTCAGGTTCTGATTTGCAGCAGAAACTATATATATATATTGCTTGCTAAACTTCAAGGATGCTTATGGACTTGGTTTATAATCCTTAGTGCTCTTTCTTAGCATATTTGGTTCAATCAATGTTGTCATGATTGAGATTCTAACAATGGTGAGGAAATATAAAATCCAAATACAGATGGCATCTCAACCTAATTTCTATCCTATGATCTAGATCTTGTTTATTGTACGCAGCCTTATCTTGCTTGCAAGATGCTATTTCTGAAACTCAAACCCGTGACCTCCATGTCACATGGCAACAACTTTATCGTTGTGCCAATACTCCCCTTCAATTGTAAGATTGCTAGGTCTCGATTGCAATTTGATATTTATGCTACGAGGAGAGTATCATTTCCCATTTCTTTCCATTTATTATGTTTATATATTTCTTACAATGGTGACAACCACTCACCAATCAATTATCTTATGTAGCGACTTAAGGTATGTAATCAAGAAATGGGGTGAGTTTAATAATACAAAAGCAAAATTAGAATAGTGTTCACTTTCTAATCTTATTTTGACTTGCATATTTCTTCACTAAAACTTGATAGCTTTTCATAGCTTACCATGACAAATTTCTCAAAAGACTTGTAGCATGGACAACTTCATTCTCAATTTTTCGATTTGTTCATTCAAGGCGTATTTCTCACCGCTTTACTTTCGTGGGTAGCTTAAAAATCTGGATCAAATGATTGAATTAGATAGTTGAAATTAGATAGTTCAAATGATTTGTTTACCTCATTTTGTTGTTTTTGTTAAAAACAGGTTGGGGAAGATGTTGTAGCTGAATTGACTAGGGCCATGGAAAGACAAGGCTTGGATATGCGAGTCTCAGCATTGGTTTGTTTCTCTTATACCTTTTCCTGTTGTTGAAGATTTGTTTACAGATATCAATTCACAGCCTATTCTTAGTGTAATCAACTTTTATATATATAGAGCTAGATATTTAGTAAATGCTGGTCGTAATTTTTGTTACAGGTGAATGATACAATTGGGACATTAGCTGGGGGGAGATATTACGATCGTGATGTAGTAGCTGCTGTAATATTAGGCACAGGTACAAATGCAGCCTATGTCGAGCGTGCCAATGCGATACCCAAATGGCACGGTCTGCTACCAAAATCAGGAGAAATGGTAAGCATCAGCTCCTCTAATATAGTTATGACTAATTAATCATATCGGAAAACAAGACTATTATATATTTGTATATCTGTTGGCACGGTCTGTTTAACTTGTTATGGCATTTAGGTTATCAACATGGAGTGGGGAAATTTCAGATCATCTCATCTTCCTATAACAGATTATGACCGAGCATTAGATGTCGAGAGTTTGAATCCTGGAGAACAGGTGATGCCTCATATCTGAACATTATCGTTAGGAGAACTTGTTTGGATTTGCATAATCAATTATATTTGCGGTTGCAGATTTTTGAAAAGTTAATCTCTGGAATGTATCTGGGTGAAATTTTACGAAGAGTGCTCTTAAAATTGGCTACCGAAACCGCCTTGTTTGGAGATACTGTCCCACCGAAACTCGAAACTCCATTCATACTCAGGTATGCTTGATTTTGGCCAACAAACTAGTCTCTTTAAATTTAGTTGCTTAGGACTTCAGAACATGTTCTCGAGATAAAACTCGACTCTAGCTATAGATAGCTAAGATTTGTACTTGGTTTGCTACGTTCTAGAACGCGAATAGATTTTCTTACGAAATCCATCATATGAATTTTTTTTATACTGCAAATTCTCAAAGAAAAACATCTCAGTGAATATAGCTTAAATCATCTAACTTGTAGATCATTCATCTCTATCAGTGTTTTAGTTAAGGCCAGTTGAATATACTCTACCTTTCATTCGACTGTGAATCTCCTCTACCTTCTATACTTAAGCTATTGTATTTTATAGGACACCTGCGATGTCGGTCATGCACCATGATAACTCGCCTGATCTAAGAGAGGTCGGGAATAAGCTGAAAGAACTCCTGGGGGTACATCTATCGGTTCATGAAATATCGGCATCTTTACTTCTTAACCCGTCATGATTTTCTTGTATAATCTTCTGTTTCTGCTTGATTTACAGATTCCTAATACATCTCTCAAAACAAGAAAAGTGGTGGTCCAAATCTGCGACATCATTGCCAAGCGCGGGGCTCACCTGGCTGCAGCTGGCATAGTGGGCATTCTGAAGAAGATCGGGCGTGATGCTCCGCCAAAGGACGTCAGTAAACTTCCAAGGACCGCCATTGCCATGGACGGTGGGCTTTACGAACACTACACCATATTCAGCGACTGCTTGCAAAGCACCCTTAAGGAGATGCTTGGGCCAGAAGCGTCAACTGCTATCGTGATCAAGCTGGCTAACGACGGGTCAGGCATCGGAGCATCTCTCCTAGCAGCTTCTCACTCACAGCATCTAGTTCTCGGAGAGTCCTAACAAGCAGCATCTAAAACCTAGCTAAGATGAACCTCGCGCCGCACTGCGCCCTGTTTTATTTTAATCTGAAGGAAATGGTTTAACTTAATCTTTTGAGATAAGCATATGGTAGAGTAGAAACAAGGAGGTGGTCGCCACAAGAAGAGCAAAGACTTGTGAATCCTGCAATTGCCATTGCAGCAGCCCCCATTTTAGTTTCATCATTTCTTTGCTATTTCCGTTTTTTGCTATACAATCACTTCTTTTTGAAGTTCATGTCATGTCTCTCGAGTACGACGGTGTTTGTTATTCTTTTGTTGAGTGGTGTGTTAAGATGATCTGAAAACTTCACAGATTATGTTCAAGACTTCCTATTGGGACGAACGAACACAAGGTTTAAGCCCCTTTTGCGAATAGTTGCAAGTGTTTGTGAACCTTGAGGAAAGTGCGGTAGCCCCTTTTAGTAGGTTTCGGGACTGAAACCCTAAATTCTTAAGCTCCTCTCGCAATTTCTGAATCTCCTCTGCAGCTATCTCTCTTCCTCTTCGCCCCAAACCTTGATCGCAATCGTGTCATCGTCCACTTCGTCAACAATGGTTGACTCTTTGCGTTGACTACCGGACTTGATCTGCGACGGGAGGTGCGGCGCTCGAATGCTGTCAGCCTTTCCTCCGGCGGCCCACGGCCGGTTGCACTCTAGCAACATCTGCAAGACATCCTTCATGGTGGGACGTCTCGAAGGTAAAGTATCGGTGCAGAGGAGACCCAGCTTGAAGACGGTCGTGACGTCCTCCGTGTACGGCGAGTCGTCTCCCATCGTCGGGTCGACGACCTCGCTCAGATTCCTGCCTTCTTGGAACTGCATCCACGCCCACTCCGCTAAGTTGCACTCCGCGCCGTCGTTGTTCGCTTCTCTTCCGGTCGTCAGCTCGAGAAGAACAACGCCGAAGCTGAACACGTCCACTTTCTCGTTCAATCGCCTCGAGTAACCACATTCTGTGCAAGAATTCGAGTGTTAGAAGAGTGAAAAACAAATCGAAATTGTTTTTTTTTTAAATTTTATGTTGTCCTGACCAGGGGCCATGTAGCCGAAGGAACCGGCGATGATGGAGACCGTCTCGGGCTCGCCGGGC
The DNA here is from genome assembly GCF_018446385.1 of Zingiber officinale. Lineage (NCBI taxonomy): Eukaryota > Viridiplantae > Streptophyta > Magnoliopsida > Zingiberales > Zingiberaceae > Zingiber > Zingiber officinale. Next base: position 108,963,732 of record NC_055999.1, on the reverse strand, counting down.
CTAACCAGCAGCCGAGCGAGCCCGAAGTCGGCGATCCGGGCGTCGAAGTCGGGATCGAGAAGTATGTTGCTTGACTTGACGTCGCGGTGAATGACCGGCGGCAAGCATTCATGGTGCATGTAGCTGAGTCCTCGAGCAGCTCCGATGGCGATATCGAGCCGTCGCGGCCAGTCCAGGGGCCCCCGGTTTCCGTGTAGCCACTTGTCGAGGCTCTGGTTCTCCATGAACTCGTAGACGAGCAGCTTCGAGTCAGCGCTGGAGATGCAGCAGAGGAGCCTGACGATGTTCTTGTGGCGAATGGAGCCGAGAATCTCCACCTCGGCGAGGAAGCTCTTTTCGAGCTTGTTGCTCAGCCTCTTGGTGTTCCAGATTTTCTTCACCGCCACGACCTCGCCGGCGCGGTTACCCAGGGCGACTTTGTAGACCTGCCCAGCGCCTCCACTGCCGATCGCGTTCTCCTCCTTCATGCCACGGAGGATGTTGGATTCGGTGAAGTCCACCGCCTGGAACGAGGTCAGCTTCCAATGAGAGAGGTCGTCGTCGTCGTAGCGTCCGGCAGATCTCCTACGCTTCTTCTGGTCCCTGTAGACGAAGGCCGCGAAGACCGCCGCCATCAGTAACACGGCCGCGCCCAGGGTAAAGAAGAGGATGTGGAGTCGGTGGGCGAGTCCGCCGGAACCGCTGCCGCCGCGGTGGCAGGCGGGCACGTTGAGAAGAACGCCGCCACTGGCGGCGCAGAGCCCATGGCTCGCAAGGAAGCTGCGGTCGTACGCCCCACTCTGTAGCGCTGCCGGGATTTCGCCGGTGAAGCTGTTGGAGGAGAGGTTCAGGAAGGAGAACCTGAGGCCGCCCATCGCCGAGGGGATCGAACCGGTGAGCTGGTTCACGGACAGATCGAGTGAATTGAGCACTACAAGATCCCCAATCGACGACGGGATCTCGCCGCTGAGCTGATTGCGGCTGAGATCGAGCTCCGTGAGATATCTCAGCACCGATATATCTGCCGGGATGCTTCCGCCGATTGCGTTGCCACCGAGGGCGAGCGTTTGGAGACTCGGCAGCCCAGCCATGCTCGTCGGGAGGTGGCCAGAGAAGGCGTTGTTCCTCGCGTTGAACACCAAGAGGTTGTAGGCAGAGCTCGGGATCTGGCCGCTGAACCGGTTGTTGCTGATGTCCAACCTCGTCAGGTTCCATGGGAGCGAGCTCGGGATTTCGCCAGAGAAAGAGTTATCCCGCAGGATCACAATAGTCAGATTCACCGCCGACCACAGCCCGGCCGGAACATCGCCGGTGAAGTGATTTCCATACAACTGGATATTATTGAGCTTGGAGCATTTGCTGATGGACGGCGGGATCCGCCCGCTCATACTGTTATTGTAGAGCAAGATGGAATTCAACTCGCCGCCGTTGCACAGCCCTTCAGGGATTTCGCCGGATATCCTGTTGTCCCAGACCTCGAAGTTCCACAGCGGCGAGTGATTCCCCAATTCCGGAGGCAGGACGCCGGTCAACGAGTTGTGGAAGAGACGGAGATCTCTCAAAGACGGGAGGCGGCCGATGCTGGCCGGTATCTCGCCGGAGAATTGGTTGTAGTACAAGAAGAGATCAGAGAGGTTCTGCAAGTTCCCGAATTCTTCAGGGATAGAACCATTGATTTTGTTGATGGACACATCGATCACTTGAAAGCCCAGGGCGATCGATCCGTCGATGACGATTGGTCCGGATAGATTGTTATAAAACAAATATAACTGCTCCAGTTTGGGAATCCTCCAAATTCCGCTAGGAATTTGGCCGGTGAGCGAGTTCGACGACAAGTCCAATAGAACCAACCCGGTTAGATTGGAGAGCCAGGTCGGGATCTCTCCGACGATGTTGGTACTCACCATCCGGAGGTCTCTGAGCTTGGTCAGGTTGCCGAAATCCGCCGGAACCCTAATCGGCGCGAAGGAATTGTAGGAGAGGTAGAGGGTCTCGAGATTGGAGAGATTGCCGATTTCTTTGGGGAAGCTGCCGTTGAAGAGGTTGCTGTTGAGGATCAGCGAGCGAAGCGCCGGGAACCGGCCGATGGATGGCGGGACGTCGCCGGAGAAGTTGTTGGAAGAGAGGTCGAGGTGGGTGAGCAGAGGGGAGAGGCGGTCGACGTCGGTGGGGACGACGCCAACGAAGAGGTTCTGCGAGAGGTCGAGGTAGCTGAGGGAGGAACAGTTGTATAGGGCGACGGGGAACTCGCCAGGGATGTTGTTGTAGCTGAGGTCGAGGTGGGTGAGATTACGGAGGAGGCAGAGGGAGGCAGGGATAGGGCGGGAGAGCATAGGGTCGGAGTCGGAAGGGTTGGAAAGGGTGATGTTGACGACGGAACCGTCGGCGGAGAAGTCGACGCCGGGCCAGGAGGAGGTGTTCCAGGTGGAGTCAAGGTAGGGGTCAGCCCAGTCCTGTTGGATGCGGAGGAGGAGCAGCCGCTCGTTGGTCGACGGCGACTGGGACCTCGCAGTGGAGGAGAATGAAAGGATAAGGAGGAATAGGAACAAAGAGAACAGATATGGGCCGGCTTTGGCAGCCATCTGTAGGCGGCGGCGGCGAGAGGAGGTGGTGGTGAAGCCGTAGAGGAACGGAGTTGGGTTACTTATTCGAAGGAGAAAGTGGAAGTGTATCCGGCAATTGATTGGCCAAAAAAAAAACGTGGCAAAAGGCGAAAAACCATAGACTAATGATGCTGTGAGTTTGGAATATCGGTACAATTGAGAAAAATGTCTCTCATTATCAACCTGACTAAAATGTATCCGCTAATTAAAAAAAATAATTAATTCGACTGGATAATGTTAAATCTGGGTGATGATTCCATAAAAGTTTTTATCTCGATCACTAAAATAATATTTGTATCATAGTTAAAAATGGAGCCGTGGATATTTAGGAGATAAGTGAGAAATGTATCCAGTAATTAGATACGTGTGGTACTGGATGGGTGCTAGAACAGATTGATTGATCTTAATTTTTTATTTTAAAATTATTAGTTTGTATATCGGTATAATATGTTGCAGTGGAATTTAACCTCCAATAATTATTGGTGCGGTATGGTTGACGTTTAACTACCAAAGAGATGAAGAAAGTGTTAATGAGCAGATGGTATGGAATTGTGATAAATAAATAAATAAATATTATTAATCTTGTTATAATATTTTGAGATTAAATTTCTAATTGAAGGATATAATCAGAAAAGAAAAAACACAAAGTATGAGGACTGACGAAACAAAAACGGACACGTTGCCGTAAAAAGCTCACAGCCACGAGTTGGTCTTCGTAGATCTAACATTCTAGAAAGGTAGAATGGTCGATGGTCGAGGGTCAACTTTAGAAGTTAGACTAACAATGTTTTAAAAACTATATATGAATCGTGTATGGGCCGCGCAGTCATTGCTAGGGCAGTTGGAGGGTAAATCTTCTGGATTATTTGTTATTTGTTATGTGATAAAAGGTGATTCGTTTGTCCTTAGTATTTCTGTCAATCCGTCCTTAGGTCAATACGGAGGAGGTAAATCACGAGTGACTACTAGTCATTAGTGCAAATGGCCAAGACATGGGGGAGATTATGCTCGATCACGTCGAGTTTCGACCCCAAGACCTCATGTGGCAACACCCTATGTCTTAACCATCGCACCGCCCCAAGGGGACTTCTGGATTATTTTTTATGATTTAAGAGATGGTCGTTAAATATGTATTGATGGAATACATGATCTCAATTTATAAAATAGGTGAGAATTATTCATTTTTACTAATGCATATTTAGGGATCATCCTTTGGACCGCGAAAAACGATCCGGAGGATTCGGACTCAATGAGCTGAGTCGGACTATTTTTTTTTTAATTTAAATTTATTTGATTGAGTCGAATTTAAGATGAATCGTGTTTTTGAAATGATTATTTAAATTTGATATAATTTATTTTGTATGAGTCTAAGTTTATTTGAAATTTGACTTGAACTTGATTCGTGTATATGCTATTGAATTTTGAATTTAAGTTTAACTTGGGCTTGATTTATTTAGATATTATCGAGCTCTCAATTCAAGTTTGTTTGATTGTTTGAAACTTTTAATTATTCGATCGGTTATTGAATTTGATAATTCAAATTTATTTATTTATTTTATTATTTATTTAGTATATTGATAATAGTTTTATTAATAAATATGGTTCGTGAATATTGTACATAAATATTGTTCATGGTGGTAAAAAGTGAATACGCTCGCCACTAGCGCCCTCGTCAACCCGTCCCAAGACTAACACGGAAGAGGTAAATCAACCCCAGACCTTATGGTGACAACACCTCATACGCTAGCCACTAAACTCATCCGAGGGAACACATATAAGCAGACTTGTTGACCCATGATCAAATATTTAACCTCATTTTACCAATCCATTATCTCACTATTTGGGTTAGGTTCAGAAAGCCCAATGAGTCCTTCGACTCATGAGTTCATTCCATAATTAATATTGCACTTACATAAATATTGTTCATGAACATTATTTATAAACGTTGTTCATGAACATTATTTATAAACGTTGTTCATGAACCTTAACAAAATAAATACATATATGTTCAAATTTATTTATTTTATTTAAATTTATTTATTTAATTGATTTTATATATTAAATAAATATAAATAATTTCTTACTAAACTTAATACCATACTTCTTCATAATTGCTTAGTTTATTTACCGGAGTAGAGTCCGATTTAAATGGATCATATATATATTGGGATTTGACCGGAAGGATTCAAAAATTGATTAATCGTATGAAATCGAGATTTTTTTTCTTTCATGATACATTAACAATTTAATTTTTATTAAATTTTAAATCACTGAGAATAAATACTTTGTTTTTTTCCTTCCGACCTTAGTCAGGATGATAACTCAGTGTCCAATTTGAACACATCGGAAAGTCCAACAATGCACAACGATTTTTCTCTTACGTAAAAAAATATTTTTTAAAAAAAATAAAAAATTAAAAACTCAGAGCGGAATTGTGTGTTTATTTTTTCCACAATTGACTATTGACAAAGACAGCTGCATTTAAAATTATAGAATTTTTGAAAGGTACATTTGTTTTTTATTTTATCTTAAAAATATTATTATGGTACTGAATTTCAAATAACAATACCACTACCATGCTTATTTTTAAAAAATAACACTTTAGCATGATATAAATCCTAAAAAAAATAACATGTTGATTTTTAAAATATAACACTGTGATATTATTTGCCTCCGGGACTATGATGTAGTGATATGGAAAATTTTTATGAGACCAATGATCACAACGTTACCAGTGATGTCTTCTTTTAAAAGTTTCACAATTTTAAATCCCCCTGTGATGAATTGCATTTTTTTTATAGTAAATATGACCCTTTTTCATATTTCTTAGATATTAGACATCTTATAAGATTCTTATAGTGGCATATTTTATATTTCTAAAAATTTTCATAGATTAAAATAATTTGAATTGCTATGAAAAGAATATGAAAATGGAATCAGAATAATTGGCTTTTCTGTGTGCATGTACTGACGAATACTTAAATTTTGTCACTAGTTTGGAAATTATGCATTGTCGGCAATGAGAAAAGATCAGAAAAGAACAATTTTTGCCTTAAAAAAAAAGGTATAGTTAGAAAAATGAAAGCACAATTGAAATCATAGCACAAGGAAATTCGCTAGAACCTGTGAGCAATCCAAAAATATTTTACTCTCAAAAGGAATATAAATTCTTTACACATTATTTATCCTTTTTTTAAAAAAATAAGTATGATAATCAAGTTCACCAAAAAAAAAAGAGTCGAATATAAATAAATATATATACAGATAATAATGTATGTTTTTTTTTCTTTGACAAAAAAAATAGAGAGAGATTTTTGTTGAAAAAAGAAGATACAAAATAACTGGAAAATAATTCAATGATAATAATAGAATATTATAAGATAGTTCAGCCGAGTAAGTAACTTAAGTATATTGACTTTAAGACATATTTTGTTTATTCTTTATTAGTATACACTCTTCGAGTTGTTTCGTGGAAGTGATTAAAATGGAAGAAGAAGAAAAAAACTTTGCACCAAGTTTGATTTATTTATTTGCTTGTTTCGTGATTAATTCTAGAATTTCTATCTATTTCAATGGTCCTTTTCGTTCACATTTCGCAAGGAATCCAAACAAAAGTTCATTTAAAACTTTCCTTTTAAAAAAAGATTTTTCATACATGCATTTTGAAGGGAAAAAAAAAAAGTACTAGAAACAATTTAAAATTAAGAATCTCTCGTGACACGTTACAATCTTGATTGCATTCCACTATTTTTTTATATTGACATTTAGTTTTTCCTTTTACTGAAACTATAATTGTCAAGACAATCATAACACGTTGTTGGGCCAAATTAAATGATTTTAAAATCTCTAACAGTAGAGTTTAAATTAAATTTTGTTTGTATGTTTAATACGTGTGTTCATGAAGCTCACCAAGCTGGGGTGGATTTAAAAAATTTATTAAGAAAAAATAAATAAATCAGATATCATAAATACATATATAAAAATTACCTAATAAAAATTAAAAAATAATAATAAAATTTAAAAAATGTTTTTAATTGATGAAGGCGATCGATGAAAAGTACGTCTAAAAAAAATAATATTTTTTATTTTAGCATTTGGATACAGATTGATGGAGTTTTTGAAAGATATTTTATTAATTATAATTTATAAAAGAAATTTAAATATAAAGATACTATAATAATTTTATATTAAAATATTTAAGAGGGGCAGCTGCCCCTCCCTCTCAGTGAACCAGCTGTCACTAAGTTAATTGACTCAATATTGAAGTTGAGTTGTAATTTTGCTTAATTGCTTAATGATTAAGAACAAGTTTGATATGAGGTTCGAGGAGTTTAGTGCATTCAACGACCCTAAGGTTTAATATGAGATGAACTTTAGGGCACACTACAATCAACCTTAAGTCATGGTTGATTAAACTCGAATTGACTTGAATTTGAGTTTTGATATTTGATTAATATCTCAATAGATGTTAAGTAAATTAAGGTTGATCGGATATTTGATGATGTTAGAAGTCCAATAGAGAGTTGATATAACAAGTTAAGTAAGTCAAGGTTGAAGACGTACTTGACGATGTCATAAGATCAATAGAGAGCTAGCACGAGAAGTTAAGTAGGTTAAAGTTGACCTAATACTTAACGATATTAGAAGTCCAATAGGGAGTTGGCACGAAAAGTCAAGTGAGTTAAAGTTGATCGGATACTTGACCAGAAGCGGAAAGTGTAACAGGAAGTTGATAAAAGAAATTCAAGTGAATCACGATTGACCTGGCATGATCATCGGAGATGGTAGAAGTCCAAGTATGTTATGAAAGACCAGATACTTGACATGATTGACCAAATACTTATCTATGAGAGAAGTCCTAATAAGTCAAGGTTGATCGGATATTGGGCAACTTAAAGTCCCAACAGGTTATACGGATGATCAAATGCTAGGCAAATAAGTTGAGGTCAACCACATACTAGGAAAAACATGAATTCAACCGTGAAAAGACTGAAATTAGGATCAACATCAACAATTGATTGACAAACCCTAAACCCAAAATTTCAAATTTACTGCTTGAGTAATCAATTAGTATAATCTATTAGGGTGATCAATTGATAGCTTATTTAGCAGCGAATAAAATGCTTTAAAATTGATTGGTGTAATCGATTGACAATTAGGAATCGATTGGTGCAATCAAATAACCTGGTAAAAATAGTCGTTCTGTAGGTTCAAACGATCGAAATTGACGTGATAATAAATTGGTGAGTAAAGTCAATCAATTGGTAGGTAGAAATTAGCCCAAAGAATAGCCTTTAAAAGAGGGTTTTGAGGCAAATAGACAGTGTCAGTTCTTGAGAGGTCAGAGACGAAGTGCTGCTACATTCCCACCTAGTAAGAGACATTTCAAAGTGATAAACAAGCCTCTATAAAAAAGTTCTCAATTATAAAATGTTTTTGCTTTTGCTTTTATTTATATTTGTATTTGTATTATTTGTATTTGTTCTTGTAGGAACTTGTTGTAAGAGACTTCTTCACCTTTGGAAGGCATCCATTTTTAGCATTTGATATAAATTATATCATATTTATGATATTTGATGCTAATATTTAAATATATTCTTTGTAGACATCAAAGGATAATGAATTCGAATCAGATCGGACCAAATTGAACTCAAATTTGAGTTTAAATGAGGAGATCAAGTTCTAAAATAATCTGGACCATTCATCCAAGATCTGAGTCATCCATCATGATCTGATCTGATCCATCCAAGTCAATGAGAAAGTATATCAATACCCTTGACCTAGATCTAAGCCTTTAGAACAAATTTAGATCACATCTCACCGTTGGATCAGATCCGGAAGAATCTTAGTCGTCCATTTAGATTTGAACAGATTTAAAAATGAGAATATATAGTGGAAATTGTTGGTGCAATATCCCCTGGATCAAGATTGACCAGGCTGACTAGGCTTGAGGTGGCTCAAGCCTGAGTCTGGATGTTTGGATTTCGATGTTTGACAATACATGGAGACTGACAATACGTGGAGATTGCTGGTGCAATCGTCCGATTGGGGAGATTGCTGGTGCATTTCCCTTCTGGTCAGGGTTTGACCAGTTTGGTATGAAGAAGAGTCAAGTAGATCAAGGTTGACCGGATACTTGACTGGGGAAGTCCTAACTGGAGGTTAGGCAGATGGGAAGTCCTGGTGAGTGAAGCCAGGTAGATGAAAAGTCCTGGTGAGTGAAGCCAGGTGAAAATCCTAGTAAGTGAAGCTAGGTGAAAGTCCTGGTGAGTGAAGCCAGGTGAAAATCCTAGTAAGTGAAGTTAAGTGAAAGTCCTGGTGAGTGAAGCCAAACAGGTGAAAGTCCCGGTGAGTGAAGTCGGGCAATGGGAAAATCCTGATAAGTGAAGCCAGGTGAAAATCCTAGTGAGTAAAGCTAGGTGAAAGTCCTGGTGAGTGAAGCCAGACACGTGAAAATCCAGATAGTTCAAGGGTGATCAGACATCTGGTGGAAGTCCAAGTGAGTCAAGGTTGACTCGACACATGACACGAGGAGAAAAGTCCAAGTGGTTCAAAAGGATTGATCGGACACTTGGTGAAGGAGTCCTAGCAGGTCAAGGTTGACCGGATGCTAGGTATGATGTTCCAACAGGTCACGGTTGACCGGATGTTGGAATTGGGGACCTTGGACTTGAGTTTAGGTAAGTCAAAGGTGGGTCGCGAAGAAGGTTTGGCCCAATAGATCGGTCGATTGATTGGGAGCAATTATCGCGAGCACAGAACCTCTCCCAATCGATCAGCCAATCGGTTGGGCATCTCCAATCGATCGGTCAATCGATTGGAGACTGGATTTCTCGCGCGCAGACGCGAGAAAGGCTGGATCGATTGATCGATCAATTCAACCATTTCCAGAGAGCACAGAAGCACTCTGAATCAATTGACCGATCGATTCAAAGCCTCCCCAATTGATTGAGAGTCATTCAATCAATTGGGATCCGACCATTCCACAGATTTAAAGCTATTGCGAGCGATTTCTTTGACACGTCTTCGAGCATCTCTTCTCCCGATCTTCACTCGACTTCTTCGACTACTCGCCGCTAGTTCTTGGAAGCTCATGGAGACAAGTGTTGTTGCACTTCCAAGGTTCAAGAGGCGTCTACCAACATCAAGTGAGCAAGAAGAAAGGTTTTTCAGTTGTATTCTTTGTATTTTCTTCTTGTGTTGAGTTGTATGCTTGGGTGAGTCTTGTACGAGCTTTCTCCACCTCCGGTAGTTACCGAGAAGGAGTATTTTTGTTAGTGGAGAGTGCTCATGTGTGTGGATCCTTGGATTAGTCACCTCATCTTGAGGTGGATACCAAGTAAATCCTTGTGTTAGCGTTGTAAGTTTGTTTCTTGTTCATTCCGCTGCATATCATCACCAAGAAGCAAGCAAAGAGACGCGCGATGAGCTATTCACCCCCTTTAGCACCAAATGATCCTAACAAGTGGTATCAGAGCGAGGTCGCTCTTCACCGGAATCATCGTCGGAAGAGGCAAGAAGCTAGTGGGTGAATAAGTTAAAGCAATTTCATCAAGTCGAGGACTTCATCAAAATCTCAACTTCAAGATAGAATTCCAAGATGGACTCGGATTGGGCACAATGGTGCCTTCACCATTCACAATGACGAGCTTCGATTCTTGGAAATCAAGAATCAAAAATTTCTTGATAATGGAGATAGAGCAATGGTTTGCTCTCATGGAAGGCTTTGAAGCTCCAAAAGATTCAAAAGGTAAAATTCTCAAGAAAAGCAAATTGAGTAAGGAGCAAAGTCAAAGGTGCGAGGCAAATGACAAGGTAACCAAGTTATTGGTTAGTCTATTGCTAAGTACAATCATTTGCAAAATTAGAGAATACAAGGACGCAAATGAACTTTAGAGCAAATTGATTAAGCTTCATGAAGAACCCTCCACTGTACCAACTTAAGAGAAATCCAAATAGGGCAACTCATTGGAGCAAGACCAAGAGAAGGAGGACTCGGAGTTTAAGAGATGCTCAACATCCAAAGAAGAAGTCCAAGAAGCTTCATCTTCAATGGAATGCAACGAAAAAGGCAAAGAGGGAGCATACTCTTTGTTCCATGTACAAGATCAAGATGAAAAAGCCTCCACTTCAAGGATTGAGGGGGAGCGACCTTTATTGACACCGGATCAAGAAGAAGGAGAAGTTTCTACTTCCAGATCAGGAGAAGAAGAAGATGGGGCAACCTTCATAACACAAGCAAAATCAAATGGAGGATCAAGTGTCATCTCTACACGTGAATGTATAACTAGTCCAATTAAAAATAAAAATCATATTATATGTTTTTAGTGTAGGAAACATGGGCATTACAAGAGCAAATGCCCTAAGTTGACCAAGAAAAAGAGTCAACCAACACTAAAGGGCAAGGAGAAGCCAAAGGAGACCGCCCCCACAGCAAAGAAGAGCAAGGAGTACATTGTATGCTTCTTGTGTAATCACAAAGGACATTATCGAAGTCAATGTCCTAAGGGGAAGAAGTCAGTCAAGCCTAAGGTAGGAAGCACAAGTCAAGGGGAAGCTTCCAAGGTAAAACCCAAGGTATCATTCATTGAGTCTATCCCTTTAAATCATGGTAAAAAGCATACTAGTTCTAACCTATATCATTTTAATGTTATTTACCATAAACATAGGAGACATGATAGAATCAATGAAAATCACGTGGCTCTTCATGCTAAGACTACCACACCTAGGGTTAGGAAAGTAGATAAAAATTTAGACAATAACTCTAAGGATTTTAGTTATAGGCCTAAAAATAAAAATACTCAAGGACAAAATGAAAAACTAAAATCTAGGGATTTATTGAAAGAAAATTAAGTCTTGAGGTCAAGGCTTGATAAAATGGAAAAGACCCTAAAAAAGATGGAAAATATCCTAAAATGGCAAAATGAACATAACCTAGGTCTCGGAGTGCAAAAGTCATCCAATAACCATAGATGTTTAGAATACAAACCTAAGGCTAAGAAGGATGTAACTTCTTACCATAGGATTTCATATAGATATAGAACCAACTCTAGGTCTAGGTGTCAAGTCAAGGATATAAGGAAAGTTATCCCTAGCAGTATCTCTTCAACAACAAATGTAACTAAGACTTCTAAAAAGTCTAAGAAAATCACTGTGAAGGTCACAAAGGAAGCATGCACTACCTAGAGTTAACCTAGAGGAGGTAATCAAGGCTTCTAAGAAGCCTAGGAAGGTCATTAGAAAGGTAACGGGAGGTTATCCCTAGTGAGTACCTAGAGCATCCAAGGAGTACCAATAAGTTTTGGGTTCCTAAGAGCATTTTCTCTACCCTTTAGATGGGTTAGAGAGTGTCAACTCTAATTGGAAGGGTAACTAACCCAACCTTGATGAAGTTGGCACTTGGAGAGCATTTTCAAAGTTATTGGTAACCTTAGAAAATGAAGTAGATTATTGTGTTTGCTCTTTGGAAGAGTAAAATATGCCAAAACTTGAGGAATTGGAATTCAATTTAAATTAACACAATTGAAAAAGGATAAGAAATACCAAGTTGGGAGTTGGGTATTTTCTTAGGAAGTTAAGGGACAATCGAGACATTAAATTAAAATGTACTCATTGGAAGAGTAAAATGTGTCATAATTTGATAAATTTGATGTAATCTTAATTGGCACAAAAAGGGAAAGAACAAAAGAAATGCCAAGTTGGGTTTGACATTCTCTTGAAGAAAAAGTGGGCAATCTAGGATTTAATTTTAAGTTAGTTAAGGATTAAGAATACTTAGATAGATAATCTAGGTATATTTTATTTATGCTAAAATTTGCCATGATTGTTTGCCCATTATATGCCATGACATCATATTTTGCATTCATGCTTATTATGAAAAATACAAAAATATCATGTCATATCATATATACATCATGTAGTTATAGCAGATTTTCTTTTGAAAATTATTCATTTTGATGTGTGTCATATATTATCATGCATTATTTTAATTTCCTTGCAATTAAGGACAAATGACATTTACTAATAAGTGATATCCTAGGTGGATGTTCAAAATTTATACATACATCATGTAGTTTTCCCCTAAGGGGAGAACCCTTCCCCAAGGAGAGGGACAGAGTTCTAAACCTAAGATGAGTCGAAGAATGAGTTTCTTGATCCTTTTATATATCCTCCAAACTGTTCAGATCTGCCAGATTTATAGGGCTCTATCAAAATGGATTTTTCACCCCTTAAACTTGATTTTCTCGTATTTCACCCTGAACAAAGTTGTATCCTTTGAAATTATCTATATTTTGATATTTGGATCAAGTCATGACTCCAACCGAGCCGAAAGTTATGGTAGTTCAAAGTTTGGTCTGCATTCTGGACGAAGGGTATGACGCGGTCTTGGATGGGAGGCATGGTCGTGCCTTTTAGCATAGCTAGACAATGTTATCTTCTGTTGCACTCTAAATAAAAGTTGTAGACGTGAAGTTAGATACATTTTTGTATCTTGAATAACCAAAAACTCCAACTGAGCACGAAGTTTTGGTCATTTCAAAATTACTCTGTAATTTGCCCAAGATTCAACTCAGCTCTGTTTTTGTGTGACACAACCTCCCCTTATTTTTGCCGCCACGACAGTGTCTTTTGGTATGGCCTGGGCATGAATAGCCTTGGCTGGAGAGGCACGTCCATGCCAATTAGTACCACCAACCCTTTATTTATCTCTGGAAACCTAGCACAATTATGCCATTTGGCACGGCCTGAACCTAATTCAACTTTGGAAGTATGGAACAGTCATGCCTTTTGGCACAGCTGGAACACGGTTCGACTGTGGAAGGGAGACACGACCGTGTGTTTTCACACTGCTACCCCTTCTTGGCTGCTGATGGGAGGCATGACTTGCCCCTACTTTGCCACAGGAGAGGGCACACGGTCATGCCATGGGGCACGACTAGGTTGTAGATTCTTCTCAAGTTGTTTCAATGTGTCTTTCCACTCCATTTTCGCTCCAATTTATATTCTGTCAATAAAAACATGCAAAGAACATATCTCCAAATAAAATAGAATGGAAGTATGATATAACAATAAAATATGTGTAAGAAATATAGATTATATTCATGAAATACAAGTAGATGTGAGTTAACGAATGCCTAGAAATATAAATAACCTATGCACATCAAAGTGACACATACATTTACATATGCAGATGATGTGTATTGTATGTCTTAGAGATACTTATTACATATGCCTATAATATGTTGTATTTACTTGAGATATGGATGTTGCATATGCCTAACATTATCATACATGCTTATGCCATCATATGTTGCTTATGTAGTATAAGTAAATCTGTTATAGATCCCAATTATTACTGATCATTATACCTTACTTGTTAGACCGTTTTTGGTATGTGCATTTGCTATATCATTTATGCTTTAGTACATATTACCTACCTGTGAGACTTTATACTTTTTTCTCCTTACACATTTAACCATACACTATCTCTTATCTATTATCCACGAAGTCATTTGGACTCACTATCCTATTGTACTTTCTTTCTTCAGATATTAGGTAGATTATATATATATAATCACTTGGAGGATCCTGTTTGTCAGTCCCATGTCACATTTGAGATCGTGTTTCTACGTTATTTCTATTATTTTACTTTCACTTTGGTTTGTGGACTTAGTTGTGCAATAATTGCCTTGGTTATGGATTTTAATCTTATGACACTCTTTTATTCGGTTATGGTATTTCTTTTGTGTTAAGCCGTGCCGGCACACAATCATCTTATGTTTTTCATATTTTTAAGTGGATTAAGTAAATCCCTCTATTATGTAGTTAGTCGTCTTATATATTCCGCTATGTATTTATTTATTATTTGTGGACTTATATTATATTGTATCAAACATTGTCACAAGTGTTGGTGCGGGAAGCATCCGACGATCGAACCTGAGTTTTGATAATGGTAAAGGATTCAAAGTTAAGGTTTGTGGTGATCTAACATGTTGAATAAGTGTTTCAGGAAAGTCCTAGCTGCCGTTAGGCAAAGGGAAAATCCTAAGGGGGGATTGTTGGGGTTGCAAGGTTGCAAACATAGTCTCATATTGAAAACATATGGGAAAGATCATGGGTTTATAAGAGAAAAGATATCTCCATTGAAAACACCTGAGTTTATCAGATTCTAAGCTTTCTTCTGTGAAGTGCTGCCAACGAGACGACCTTGACGTGCTACAACTCGACGTCGACGACCCGAAGCTCAGACTCTTCGATTTTGTGTTGTTGGTATTAGTTTACTTATTGCATTAATTGTAATTCAAATTGTAATCTTTCCGATATTATAGTTGTTGCCCACCGAAAGCGGTCAAGGACCGCGGGCCTTCGAGTAAGAGTCGTCATAGGCTCCGAACGAAGTAAAACATCTGCGTCTGTTGTGTTTGTTTTTACTTTCCGCTGTGTTTCTACTCTGTGTTTTAAAATCGTTAAAATAGCCACGAGCGCTATTCACCCCCCCCTCTAGCGCTTTGATCCATCAATTGGTATCAGAGCGGGGTCATTTTGAATCGGTGCAACCACCATTCAAAATACTTTTCGTGGTATTTTCAGATTTTTCGGAGTCGATTAGAACTTAGCTTCATAGCTAGATTCTAATTCTTTTTCTCGAATCGGCTTTCTGCTCGGAGTTGGTGCAGCACCACCCGAGTTCGTGATCCATTTTCTTCCTTCCGCACTACTAAGCCAGGACCAAGTCCTGGAACATTTTTTTTGTTGTTTTCTTTTTAGGTTGATTTGAAATAGCCCTTCAAAAAGGCTACAGTACAGCCCGCCCTCCGCTATTCACCGGAGACGACTTCGGGTACTGGAAGGGTCGGATGGAGGCATATCTCCAGACTCACTTTGAAGTCTGGATGATTGTCAAAACCGGACTCCAACTGCCAACTGATAACGCCGGCAAACCACTATCATACGAGGATTGGGACGCATCTCTTATTAAGAAGGTGGAAGCTAATGCCAAGGCAACCTGTACCCTGCAGTGCGGTCTATCAAAAGAAGAACTCAACCGCGTCGGCCCCTTCAACAGTGCCAAAGAGTTGTGGGAGAAGCTCATTGAACTTCACGAAGGGACATCCGACACCAAAGTAAGTAAAAGAGACTTAATTTTCAATAAATTATTTAACATCAAATTGCAGGAAGGTGAATCAGCTGCCCAACTCCATGCTCGGATTCAAGATATGCTCAATGGTCTTCATGCAATTGGACAGAAGGTAGACAACCGGGACATCATAAGGTATTCTTTAAATGCTTTTCCAAGGAACACCTTGTGGGCATCCATGGTAGATGCCTACAAGGTCTCCAAGGACTTATCTACCATTAAGTTAGATGAACTTTTTGCAGAATTTGAACTTCACGAATAGACTAATGCACACCCGACCGAGAAAGGGTTGGCTTTGGTTGCAGGAACAGGGAGAACGCGCGATTCAAAAATCAAGCGCAGAACCGAACCTGAGTCAGAAGAAGAACCAGATTCGGAAGACGACGATGAACTTACAATCGAAATAGTCAACTTGGTAAAGAAGCTCTGCAAAAAGAAGGGCTTCAACAAAAAGGATGTCAGAAAGGTCATCCAGTCGAAAGAAGCCCAACCAAGCTCGAAGGTTAAATTCGAAGTGACCTGCTACGGGTGCAATCAAGGCAAACTGCCCGAACCAGAAGGATCCAAAGAAACCAAAAAGAAAGAAGGCATTGAAGGCAACATGGGACGAGTCTT
This sequence comes from Zingiber officinale, assembly GCF_018446385.1. Lineage (NCBI taxonomy): Eukaryota > Viridiplantae > Streptophyta > Magnoliopsida > Zingiberales > Zingiberaceae > Zingiber > Zingiber officinale. The sequence goes on along the minus strand of NC_055999.1, from coordinate 108,947,397 downwards.
CTTTCGAGGAATCCGACGATGAAGAACTAGAGCAGACTAACTTTCTCGCATTAACAGCCCGGGACTACACCAACGAATCCAGAAGCGAGGACGAATCGGAAGCCGAGTCCGAGAGAAGCCACGGATCCGCATCCGTTTTCGAAGGGTCAAACCCCTCTGTAAGTCAAAATAGGTTATATTGCATAATTAATTATTTAATGCATAAAGTAGCTAAGTCCAAAATTCGAATCAAGTCGCTTCTAAAGGAGGTAACACTCCTTACAGAGACGACTAATAACGAATCCTTGACTGATCCAGTTCAGACTGGAACCTCAACTCAAGTTCAAAAACTTGAGGAAGAGAATTCCAACCTGAAAAGTCAAGTCAAGGATTTGAAGACAACCTTAGAACAATTTTCCTTGGGATCCAAGAATCTTAACTTGATTCTTGGAACACAAAGGGCAATCTACAATCGAACTGGACTAGGATACAAAACGAAAAACAAATATAGGTCATATCTATCTCTCATACAAAGAACAAATAGAAAAATGGTCCAAGCATGGGTTGCCAAGTCCAACCTGATCAATCAAGTTGGACTTGGACAGTATTGGGTTCCTAAGGATCAAATACATTACCTCAATAGACTTTATCGAGGCTATGATCCAGAGGGAGCTAAAACAATAAAAATTCAAAATTAATTATTAATTATTAAAATTTAAAATTCAAAATTCGAAATTAATTATTAATGATTAAAATTCAAAATTCGAAATTAATTATTAATTATTAAAATTCAAAATTCAAAATTCGAAATTAATTATTAAAATTCAAAATTCAAAATTCAAAATTTGAAATTAATTATTCAAACTCGAAATTAATTATTAAAATTCAAAATTCTAAATTTGAAATTAATTATTAATTATTAAAATTCAAAATTCAAAATTTAAAATTAATTATTCAAAATTCGAAATTAATTATTCGAAATTAATTCAAAAAATTCAAAATAGAAGGAGGGTCCAGAATAGCTGGCAACTCCGAAATCTATTTACCCGACTGGGTAACCGAACCTAATCTACCCGAAATGGGTAAAAAAGAGTAGACTACCCGGCAGAGTAATTTAGGTTAGGTTTAACTTGACCCACGGTACTGGTGAAGTTTTTGGATGAGAGTAAGTTAGGAAAGCTTGGGCATCGCATGTCTAGGAAGATATGGCTTCGACCTGGTGCATTTGGCCAAGTGGAACTGACCGAAGCTACCTTAAATGGATCCTAACTAGTTAGACCAAGGTTTAGTATTAAGTTCAATGGATAGGACTATTTGGAAAACCTCGAAGGCATGGTTACTTTAATGAGTTCCTTGTGACTCACCATAGCCCAGAAGTTTATCCAAAGAATGCTTACTTGTTGAACTCAAAGCTAAACCTGAATCTAACACAAAGTTAAATCAGACCCTTAAATTGAACCTCAATTCATCTAACAAAAATTATAAGATTCCTTGATTGAAAATTCAGATCGAGTGAGATGACTAAGTAGTTAAAAACAAACTGATAATTAATTGAAATTCAAATTAATTTCAAAATTACTTCAAATCTTAATTTTTAAAATTCATTTAAAAAATATTTTGAAAATCATTTTAAAATTCATTTAAAAAATCTTTTAAAAATTATTTTGAAAATCATTTTAAAAATTCCTTTAAAAGTCCTTTAAAAATTATTTTGAAAATCATTTAAAAAATTCCATTAAAAATCTTTTCAAAATTATTTAAAAATCTTTTAAAATTTAATTTCAAAATTTCTTGAAAATCTTTTTAAATCATTTAAAAATCTTTTAAAACCGAATTTTAAAAATCCTTTAAAGATTATTTAAAAAAAAACTCTTTTAAAAATCATTTAAAATTATTTGAAAAATATTTTGAAAATTCATTTCAAAAATCTTTTGAAAATGCATTTCAAAATCATTAATTTTTTTTTATTTCAAAATATTATTTAATTAATTTCAGAATGTTATTCAATTAATTTAAAAGGGTTTAAAAATCTTTAATTCTCAAATCATATTATAAAATTATGATTGCAAATGTTAACTCCATCTCACGTTCACTCATATGCTAAACATGCTTGTTTATCTAGAATGAGTGAGATGGAAAGATAGGAAAATTGTTTTTTAACCTCTCATGCTTGGACTCCTGAACTCAAAGAATTTATTAAGACATTTATTAAGGGGAAGTGATTTTAAATTGGTTTTAAAATTAGTTTTTCGTTAAAATAAAATTTTAACTTGACCTCAAAATTAAAAAACTAATTTTGACTTATCTGCAAAAATTAAGGTTATTCTTAACTTAACTTTAAAATTGAAATTATTTATGACCTGACTTTTAAATTATAACTCTTCTAGAATGTTTTCAAAGCTAAGCCTTTATGTAAAACCTCTTTAAGCTAAGTACTTAATCAAGTCTTCTTTAACTAAGCTTAGTTAGACTATACTCTAAACTTAGCTATTTGGCAAGAAGTTTTCTCAAGGCAATCATTTTTAAGCTGAATATATAGCTAAGTATTTTCAAATTTAGCTAAGTATTTTTTTTAGGTTAAAAAAAAAAATTAGCTAAGTGTCTCTCAAAGCAATTGTTTTCACATGCTAAGTTTTGCTGAAAATGCTAAGTATTTTCTAAAGCATTCTCAAAATTTCATCAAAACAATTATCTTCATAAGTCTTTTTAAAACTAAGTCTTTTTAAGGTTAAATACTTAACAAAACTATTATCTTCATAAGTTTAGCTAAGTCTTTGATAAAAGTATTTTTTCTTAGCTAAACTGAGTCTTGATCAAATTTTTTTTGCTAAACTCCCTCTTTAAAAACTAAGAAATTAAAGTGTTGTGATATCACAAACATTTGCTTAGTTACTTGTTAAAGACAAAAATAACCTTATCTTAGCTAAAAGTATCTCTCAAACTAAAGGAAATGGAAATATTAAGATTAAGCATGCTTGTACTTAAGGGATCTGATACCTGATCAAAACAAATCTTAACTCATGCTTGGATCTTAGGACTCTGATACCTTACTAAAACAAAATTTGTAAACTATTAAACACTAAGGTTAACGCTTCTCCTTTACCTTAAGTATCTTTGCAATTCATTTATCTTAAACAGCTTTTCAAAAAACTTTTTCAAATTTACGACTTTCAAGTCTCTTCTATTTAAAATTTTTTTTATATCACAAAGAAACATATCCTCTAAAGTATTTTCCTTAGCCAAATTTTCTTTCAAAAATGTTGCTATTAAACCCAATTCTAAGATGTTGCCTTTCACTTATTTTTTTTTGCCTCTTGCCTAAGTTAAGATTTTTAAACAAATTCTGCTAAGCTTTGTCTTGAAAAGTTAAGTTTTTTCAAAACTAGCTTATTTTTTATATATGGCAAAGGGGGAGAGTAGAGAAATTCAAAGAGTACAAAAATCCAAGTAGAGAAATTCAAAGAGAACAAAAATCCAAAGGGGAGGTTATATTAAGGAGACCTAAGCTTTGTCTTCATTTTTTTCTTTCTTTCCTTGTACTTAAACCTTACTGCATATTATTACTTAACTTTGAATTTCGGTTGCCATAATCAAAAAGGGGGAGATTGTTGGTGCGGGAAGTATCCGACGATCGAACCTGAGTTTTGATAATGGCAAAGGATTCAAAGTTAAGGTTTGTGGTGATCTAACATGTTGAATAAGTGTTTCAAGAAAGTCCTAGCTGCGGTTAGGCAAAGGGAAAATCCTAAGGGGTGGTAACCTTAGGTCCTAGGGGACGGTAACCCTAGGAGAGGGAAAATCCTAAGGGGTGGTAACCTTAGGTCCTAGGGGACGGTAACCCTAGGTGAGGGAAAACCCTAAGGGGCGGCAACCTTAAGTCCTAGGGGGCGGTAACCCTAGGTGAGGGAAAACCCTAAGGGGCGGCAACCTTAGGTCCTAGGGGGTGACAACCCTAGGTGGAGAAAAACCCTAGGGGGCGGTAACCCTAGGTCCTAGGGGGTGGTAACCCTAGGCGGAAAGTCCAGTCGGTCTGGAGGACCGGACTGGCATCAGGTAATCTCTCCTGAGGGGAGTAGGTGAGGACGCGTTCCCCGTAGAGGGAACAGTAGGCGTCGGGTCGACCTAGGGTTTCCGGTTGGAAATCCGAAGTCAGACTCGGACAGTCCGAAGACTGTCAGTTCTTCTTTACTATGATTTATCAGATTCTAACACTGTCTTGCAGGGTATTTGCTCGGACTAACCTTGTTTTGCAGGAGAGGTACCTGCTGGAAAAAGGTGGTCCGGGCGCCCGGGATGGATCCGGGCGCCCGGAGGTCCAGGCGCCCAGAACAGGTCCGGGCGCCCGGGACCAAGTTTTATCCCTGTCGCGACTTCGCCACATGGAGCATCCTGGTTAGTTGGCCACGTCACACTCCAGGCGCCCGGAAGGGATCCAGGCGCCCGGAATGTCATATAAAAAGAGGGTCCATGGAGCAGCTAAGGAACAACAACAAATTCTAAGCTTTCTTCTGTGAAGTGCTGCCAACGAGACGACCTTGACGTGCTACAACTTGACGTCGACGACCCGAAGCTCAGACTCTTCGATTTTGTGTTGTCGGTATTAGTTTACTTATTGCATTAATTGTAATTCAAATTGTAATCTTTCCGATATTATAGTTGTTGCCCACCGAAAGTGGTCAAGGACCTCGGGCCTTCGAGTAGGAGTCGTCATAGGCTCCGAACGAAGTAAAACATCTGCGTCTGTTGTGTTTGTTTTTACTTTCCCCTGCGTTTCTACTCTGTGTTTTAAAATCGTTAAAATAGCCACGAGCGCTATTCACCCCCCCCCCCCTCTAGCGCTTTCGATCCATCAACAAGGGGGTACCATCCGTATCGTCGGACAAGTATACCTCTGGGGCATGACACTTTCAGCGTCTGTCTTTACTCACTATGACTTCCACCACCTTGCTTCACTCACTAGGGCCTCTTCACTCATTAGTACTTTCACTATATGATTTCACTTACCAAGACTTCTTTTTGCCTAACCTCTAGTTAGGACTAGTCACTCTTTAGATTTCTCACCTACCTAATCTCTAATTAGAACTTACCCTTACCTAACCTTCAGTTAGGACTAGTCACCTAGTAGATTTCTCACTTACCTAACTTCCGATTAGGACTTACCCTTGCTAGTCATCTAGTCTTGACTAGAATTCTCTTTTCCAAATATCAAGTCATGTTTAGTTCAACCTTTGGTCAAACTAACTAGACTTGGGTACATTATCAAATATTGAAACCTTAGAGACTGATTCCACAAACAAGAGTGATCGTCAGAATTAAGAGGGAGATAGGGATTTTCCATCACATTCTGAGTTTTGCATCCACCATTCAGATCAACACTTCATCTCCATCTCAGTTCCAGCCGACGCCAGTCCTGATTACATCGCCACCAGGTTATCCTCTCCAAGTCTGATCCGGTATAAGTTTAGGATGACGTAGCTTGGATTGTACACATCCTTAGATCTTAGATGCATTCATGTGAGTTGTAGTATCCTTTCATGTGATGAATGTTGGTTTAATTCCTTGCATTTGAATTTTAATTCTATTGGATGGTAGTTTTGTTGATTTACATCTATATTTTGATCTTGATATTACTGTTCATGTTTGATGTCTATGTTACAACACAATAGGTTTTATGAGTGTGATTGTGTTTCAATTGCATGAGCTAAGTTGCATTCGTAGTCTAGTTTCTCTATGTTCTATTCAATGCGAGTATGATAGATTAGATTAGTTTTCATTAAATTCTTAGGTTCCTTAATTTCATTGTTCTCCTTTAATTTGTTGTAATTGTAGTTTAGAATATATTAGATTGCCCTTCATTATTCGTCCTTTGCATTTACAACCCAAAATCCAAACCATCCATTTAATTTTCAAAATACCAAGTAATAACATTCAATCCTAAGTTTATCACTCTATTATTATATTCCTTGTGCAAAATGATCCAAGTCATTTCTATACTACATTAGCGTAGAGGGGTTTAGTACTTAATTGAGTTTGGACCATGGTACGACGCACGGTTATCATATAACAATTTTAATTGTTAAAAATAAAGATTATATAATTTATTTCGAGTGTAGGGAAAAAGGATACTACAAGAGTAAGTATCTCAAATTGATGAAAATGAAAATCCAAGTGGTACTTAAGACAAAGAGAAACTACGAGAAGTTAGCTCCATGATATTGAACAAACTTAGAGAGGTTGATGAATTTGAAGGCTTGTAATAAGGTTTTTGTCTTTATGAAGCGTCATTGTAAATGATGTATTTCAATTAAGGGAGTGCTTGGTTTAAGTCATATTTTATTGTCTTAGTTTAGTGTTGACTTTGTATGAGCTTACGAAGAGGGGTAAGCTAAGTGAATACCACCTAACTGTTGGTGCAATTGCCTCTGGGTCAAAGTTTATCAGTTTGACTCAAACTTGAGTTTTGATGTTTGACAATATATACAGATTGCATATGCAATTATCTATTTAAGAGAATGTTGGTGCAATTCTCCACTGGTCAAAGGTTAGCCAGTTTGATATGAGAGAGTAGTCAAATAGGTCAAAGTTGATTGGATACTTGATAGAGAAAGTCCTAACTCAGGTTAGGTAAGAACAAGACCAACGGGATGGTTGGCAGAAGAAGAAAAACTAAGTGGGTCATGGAGGACCGGATACTTAGTGTAAGAAGTCCCGATGAGTGAAGCCGAGAAGTGAAGAAAATCCTGATAAGTGAAGCCAAGTAATTGGAAAGTCCTGGTGAGTAAAGTCAAGTAATTAAAAAGTCCCAATGAGTGAAATCAAACGATTGAAAAGTCCTAGTGAATGAAGCTAAGTAGTGAGAAAACCCTGGTGCGTTAAGCCAGGTGAGAAAATATTAGTGAGTAAAGTTAGGTAGATAAAAGTTTTGGTGAGTGAATTAGACATTAAAAAATTCAGGCGGGTGAAAGGTTGATCAGACATGTGGTATTTGAAAGTCCAAGTGGGTTATAGAGAACCTAATACTTAACACGAGAAGAAAAGTTCAGGTAGGTCAAAGGTTGATCAGACACCTGATGTTTGGAAGTCTAAGTGGGTCAAGTACAAGTGGATCAAATGATTGACTAGACACTTGGTGGAGAAGTCCCAGTAGGTTACGGTTGACCGGAGATTGGGCAAGGAAACCCTAGACTTGGATTAAGCAAGTTAGGATTGAGAAATCAATTGGGACAATCGATTGACCCTAAGCTAATTGATTAGGTAATCAATTAAGAGATTCTTACAAGAACATAGAAAGGCTCGAATTGCTTGGTCAATCGATTGAGCCAAGTTTAATCAATTGGATTAATCGATTAGGGCCGCGAGATTCACAAAGAGGAATTTGTGAAAAACAAGGTTGAATCAATTGGCTCAATCGATTCAACCACTTCTAATTGATTGGGTTAATCAATTAGGCAGTACTTTGTCGTGTGAAGAGGGAATCAATTGAGGCAATCGATTAAGAAGGCTTAATCGATTAGGCTAATCAATTAAAATCTTTTTACGAGTGAACAGAGAGTTGCATAATCGATTGGGTAATCGATTATACCTCTCTGAATCGATTGAGGATGACTCACTAATTGATTAGAGTTCGAAAAAAAGCAGTTCTGCAGGTGTTGAATGGTTCGATGATGTGGCAGTCGATTAGAAGTGAACCTAATCGATTGGGAGGTGTTTGAGAACCCTAGAGAGGGGTTTTCGTGGACTTTTTGGGCAGAGCTCTCAATGATAGTTCTTGAAATTTGGAGACAAGCTAAGTGCTACTGCATTTCCTACCTTCAAGAGGCATTGCAAGCAAAGAAAAACTCAAGCAAATCAAGGTTCAAAGTACTAAGTCGTATTTCAATTTGGATTTGCGTTTGTTTCCTTGTTTCGAGTTGTATTCTTGTTCTTGAGCTTGTATAAAGTTTCTCCGCCTCCAGATTATTTTCGAGGAGTGTTTTCATAGTGTACATATGTACACTGCATGGATCATTGGATTAGTTATCTCAAAGAAGTTGATACTAAGTAAATTCTCGTATTAACATTGAAAAATTCCTCGCGTCAAATATTTCACTATAAATAATCTTCATTGAAACGAGCCAGCTATTCAGTCCACTATACCCTTTGTGCCACCACTAACATCCAATTAATTGAAGATGATTATAATCAACAACGCCGAAGTAAAAGGTTACATGAATAAAATATTTTTATTTGAGGAATAATTAATTGGATGGGCTTCAAATCGATAAAGTTTAAGTAATCATTTGAAGATGAAATTTAATCAGCTGATAATATGGTCGTTGGTTTTAATATTAACATTCGCTAACAATCTTATGGGGACTTTTAAGTTGATAAAATAGCTTTTGTTGTGTGCGACATGGTATAAGCACTTAAAAACTTAAGGTTATTTGACTCAAATATTTTATCGTATGGAGCAGTCTTGAAGAGCCCAAGGCGAAGATTATCACCTTTTGATGCGATATGACTCACGTGTTTTAATTTAGTATCAAAGTCCATAATGGCTTGAGTTATGATTAAACGTCTCAACTCAATTTCTCTGTAATCTTTCTTAGAAGTATACAGATGATTATTTTTCACTCCCAAAATAAATTTGTGTGTTTAGATGAAGTCTAGAAATATTATTTAAGTCAACCTATGCTTTTAAAATATCCAAATAATTCTAAGTTATCTAACATTTTTTTTTGTCAAAATTATCAAACAAATATGAAGCAGCTTTGATTAAATTTAATAGATAATTTAATAATTTTTGATTAAAATTATTAGATGATATACTAGTTTTGATAGAGGTCTCTATTAGTGGCAAATGAAGATGCACGGAATTATTATTATTTTTATAATATAATTATTCAATTTGCTCAATCAATTCTAAAAGTAGACCATTTTTCCTCTATTTTACTTATTATGTAAATTTAGCAAGGATGAAGAGGGGTTATATCTAGAGGTTTGGGGATGAGTTAAGTGAGAGCATCCATAGTAATAGTAATAGTAATAGTAATAGTAATAGTAATAGTAATAGTAATAATAATAATAATAATAATAGGAATAGGAATAAGAATAAGAATATTTTTTTTTCAAATATTTATACTCTCATGTTCATATCATCAATCAAATATGTCATTTCTTAAATATCTCAAATCCCACAATCCAAATATCTATATCTATGAGATTTAACTATTAAATATTCTCACTCTAAATATTCTAAATTTCATAATGAAATATATATTTTTAATTTTTTTATTAAAAACATAAAGAGAGAGATATCATCAAGCAAAACTCCCTACACGATGATTTCAAATCTCCACCATAATATCTCTTTCAATCAATGGAGGATATTTAAAATTAGAAATATTTAGAAAAATATCTCCTATTCTGGATGCCCTTAATTGGACAGTTGATTAGATATTTTATTTAAAAATTTGATAAATTTTAATTTGTTTAAAGAGAATTCAATTTTTTACTGAATCTAGTAGATAAGTTTCTAAAATATCCAAATCATGTATCATAGTTCAAAAGTACCAAATCACGTACCCGTTTTTTATTTTATGCTCGTTCTCAATCAATTCGACTAAAAAAAATCAGTTGACTGATTTTTTTTCTAATCGAATTGATTTCTTTCTGTGTGTTTGAAAAAATTTATTAGTCGATTTCAGTCAAAATCGACTATTGGACCTAGAGATCTCGAAACAATATAAAACCAATTCATATGTGGTCCTCTAGTTCTCCTAATTATAAAAATGCTATAACCCAATATAGTAAGAGTAGTGATTTTTTAAACATGAATGCGTTTGAAAAACTAATTTATATTTAAAAAATTACTGTTCTTAATATATTAAGTCAAATTAATGTTTGATAACATTTTTACAATCAAGAAAACTAAATGAATACATAGGAACTAGTTTCATGTCTTTTTGATGTCTCTAAGTCCATCAATCAATTTTGCCCGAAATCAGCTATTGGACCTAGAGATATCGAAATGACGTGAAATCAGTTCTTATGTGTTCATCTAGTTCTCCTTATTGTAAAAATACTATCAAATAATATTTTGACTGAATATATTAAGAGCAGTGATTTTTAAACATAAATATATCTGAAAAATTAATCCATTTTAAAATATCATTACTCTCAATATATTAGGTTAAATTGATGTTCGAGGGCATCAATATAATCATAAGAACTATAAGAACTCATAGGATCTACTTTCACTTCATTCTAAGCTCTCAAGTTCCATCAATCGATTTTGTCCGAATGAACCTACATTGATTTTATTTAGGTTCATTCGACCATAGTTTCAAAAAAAAATCACCGCTCTCAATATACTACGTCAAATTGATATTTTATAGTATTTTTATAATTAGGAGAACTAGATGAACATATATGTATAAGTTTCATGTTATTTCAAGGTTTTTAGGTCCATTAGCTGGTTTGGGCCAAAATTGACTGATAGACCTAGAGATCTCAGAATGATATGAAATCATGTATCATGTGTTTTTCTAGTTCTCCTGATTATTAAAATGCTATCAAACATCAATTTGACTCAATATATTGAGAGTAGTAATTTTTTTAATATAAATATATCTGAAAAACTAATTCATTTCATAAAAATGACTACTCTCAATATATTGAGTTAAATTGATGTTTGATAGTATTTTTACAATCAGGAGAACTAGATGAATATATAAGAATTAATTTCATATCATTATGAGATTTTTAGGTCCATCAATCAATTTTGATCGAAACTAATAAATTAATTTTTCAAATAGAATGAAATCGTTTGAATTTATTTTTCCAGTCAAATTAATTTGAGTACGGTCAATTTCTACATAAAATGACACAAATACTCTACGATTTTTGACACATGCATTAAATTCTGACATAATCGGCCAACTGTATGAATAGGATAAAATGATGTTTGTAAATGCCATAATTATAATAGTTATTTTTAGTTGTAGCAGCGGTTATGATTTTATAATTACTATAACTTATATGCGGGGGCGTTGAATGAATAAATCGTATTTTACCGCATGCTATATAGTTATAAAATTACTATAATATAATTGTTATAATATGTAAAAACTATAAAATCATAATTATTATAATATATATAATAAATAGTATTAAATACGAAATCATGACTACTCATTTTACAGGTAGAGGATAGAGTGGAATATTTTTTTAATAAAAAAATTAAAGCGTGATTCCTCCTTGATAATTCGAAATTTTTTTTCCAAAAATTAAAGTGGATGTTGTTTTCATAATTTGGGAAATAAAAAAGTCTTTTATTGTAATAAATTGATTTTAATGCCCGACCGCAGACATCACTGACTGACTTCATAGAAAAATGCTTGGTCAAAGTCATCATATTTATTAATCAGTTAATAATATCGAGACCACTCAAGTCAATTAAAACAAAGTTTGCATACCCACCACATTATCCTCTTTAATTATTTTAGAATTCATGGTGGATATTAATTTCGAAATTCAAGAGGGCTCCTATCAAAAAATAAAATAAAATAAAATAAACACCTTTAATTTTTATTATCTCGAAAGGATATTATTGTATATTAAAATATATCAAAAAAGTATTTTATTCTATTTTTTATCTTTAATTTTTTAAAATATTATACTATTTTTCATAAAAAATATTTTACATGTAGCTTTTTTTAGTTAAAATTACTAAAATTTTAATCAATATTATTACACTGGCTGTTAGTAAAATATTTTTATTAAATTTAAAATAATTTTAGTTAAGTTGAAATGATTTTAACTAATACTGCTTATTATTGTAGTTTTAAGCACAATAAAGTAATTTTAATTAAAATTATTTTACATTTGTAACAATTTTAACTAAAATTACTGTAACAGATACTCATAAAAAAATATTAAATTAAGTATTTTGTTAATTATTTTAAATTTATAGGTAAGCAAGTATGAATATGGAAGCCATGATGATCTGTAGATTTAATGAAATTTTTGAAGTATTTTTTAAAAAATTGCAGGGTTATTCTGAAATGAAACAAAAATAATATTTATTTTTAGTGTTAGAATAACAATATAATCATAAAATAAAAAAATAATAATAATAATATTCTTATTGTTACACAGTTTGGAAATACGTTGGGCCATAATGGGCCACGCTGTTATAATCGAGACTGGTTGCCCATAATCTAGATAAATCAATTTTAAGATAAATTTAGAAATATATATGATTTCAAAATAAATATTTTTATAACATTTTTATAACATTTTTACACAATTTTTTTTTTATTTTAAAATCTCCACCACTGCCCGTGTCTATCCTGTCTGTTTTGAGCTCGATATAATTGGGATTATATAAACTAAATCATAATTTACGGTTTAACGATTTAGAATCGCCAGTGGTATAAAAAAATCTTAACCCTTGATCTTAATTTTTAAAAGTAATTATCTTTTACGGTTTAAAATTATTGATTATGATTTAATTCATTATTCATGACCGTTCAAAATTATTATTTATATTTTATTTTTAAACAAATATTTAAAAATTTATAAATATGAAAAAAATAAAGATGAAGTTATTTAAGTTGTTTATATGTTCATTTAGGGTATCAAAATCTTTAATTTCATTTTCTAGAAATTATATTTTTTATTTTAACTTTCGTCCAATTATCATATGGTATTAAGCTTTCAAGAAATTAAGAGTCAAATAGATCTAAAAGAATATTATACTAAATTTTGAAACATTTATATATATATATATATATATAGAGGTTTTTATCTGATATTAATAACATATATTCTATTTTTGATTAATTCTATGTCTTCCGTCATAAAAGTCGTCCCAATTATATTTAAGCCTTAAGCAAAAAATAAATTAGGTCTTTAATATATTTTTTAATTAATATTCACCCTCACCCTTTTTCATTAGGGTGAGATGAAAAACATATTAATTTTAAAAAAATAATTTTTATATAAAATTTAGTTTTATGACTGTTTGAGATGTAAAATTACTAATTAGATTTTTTATCTAAATTCTGATAATAAATATTTTTTAATTGATAAAATTGTTACATTATTATTTTTTGGAAATTATTGTTGAATATAAACAACACATTATTAATTTTAATTTTAAAAAACTTTTTCCCCTTAAAACTATATTAAAAAGGTAATATTCTATAAACTATTAATGTAATGAGAAAACAATTTAATTTATTATTAATTTTAATTTTAAAAAATTTCTTTCCCTGAACTCACTCGGCCTTGTCAGGTGGGAGTGCCACCTATTCAGGCTCAGGATCAAGAAGTTTGACATCCGCAACTCGCTCGGGCTGGGGAAGTCATTGGCACTTGCAATTCCACCGGGGCTGGAGCACTCGGAGTCGAGGAGTCTGGCATCCGCATGCAACCCATCGGCTTGGGATCGTGAAGTCATTATCGCAGGCAAGCTACTCAGGTTTGACCAGTCAGGAGTGCAGCCATTCGGGCTCTGGCCCAAGATGGTTCTTTATTACTTTCTCTTTTGCAGACCAGATTTCTATAATAACATTGTGGAAGAGGGATTAGAACTTAAAAAACGACGACTCTTTCCCGATGTAGAGGAGATAACAAGCGACGATATTGTTCCGAACAAAAGAATATTGGAGGTAACTCTATCTAGAGCATAAGAATTTATGTTGGAGGTGGCTTCATGCTAGACGGAGGAAAATTCGAAACGACTCTATCCTGACAAAGGAATTTGGTTAAACACTTAGTCTGTTTCTGAACATTTTGCAAGTTGGAAAAACACAGAGTCGATCAGATTAAAAAAGTCCTCCACTGTTAAGAGTAATCAAAATATGTCTTTGTAAAATATGTCTTTGTTAGAAATGAGATGGACATATTAAACCTAAAAATAACAACTTACTCACGGCAAAGGATATGAAATATCAATGGACATCTTGAAGGAGAATATCGAGGGACGCCTTTGTCTTGACAGAGGGAAATGTCGATGGACATCTCTATCCTTGACAAAGGAATTGTAATTGTCGATGGTCAACTCTATCACTAATAGAGAAAAAAAAAAGTAATGGACGTCTCTGTCCCATACAAAAGAATTGTTGATGCCAACTCTATTTAGAATGTATACTAAAAGTCTAATTTTTTTGTATAAATATTTATCTAGAAATAAGAATCACATTGGTCAAATTTTTACATTTACGATAAATGTAGTTGTTCAATTAATTTATATTATAGATAACATGGTGTGTGGTGTCACATACAGAGGATCATGTTATCAGCACCTTATAAATTATAAACAGTAGCTCACGACTAAGATGGAAAGGAACAAACCATTGGAATAGTCGTAGTATAATTAGGTATCAGTTTATCTTGACTAATAAATTACGCTAGTACACTCTTAGGGTGCGTTTGGTTCAAGTCATCATGTATAACCTTGGTTATGTGATTACCAGGTAATCACATAACCAAGGTTATGGAGAATAAAACATAACCAAATGTTGTTTGGTTCAACCTAGGTAATGCAATAAAAACTTGTTTGTTTGAAGGTTTTAATGAATACCCTGGTTTAATATTTTACCGTATTACCCTCAATTACAAAACCAACTATACATAGTATTATTATTATTATTTATTTATTTATTTATTAATATACATAGAAATTTTTATTTTTAAAATTTATATTTTTTATTTTTTTATTTTTTGAAATTATTTATACCCCTATACTCAAAGGTAAGGTTTGATATTGAAATTTAAAATTTTATTTAAAGGTCTCCTGTTAATTTATTATATATTTTAAAAATACAAGTCTTTACTAAGTTTTCAATGCACTCCCTTAATAGATGTGCGGAATTTTTGACTTTTTTTTAGACCAACGAGATTTTGGAAAGAATATTTATTTTCCTTTTTTTAAATTTCAGATTACTCCCAATAATTTAATTTGACTCCATGAGAATAGATTTTTCATTACAGATGAACAGCGTAGCATTATTCTAAAAAAGAAGGGCTCATGAAATTGTAGACTCTGGGAATTGAGGGTTGACTTTGTCAAAATCTCGAGCAAAATCAACCAGAACCAATTCACGCTGCTTCTTCAAAAGAAAACTGAAAAAGAAAACACCAGAGGACTTGTAAAAAAGACAGGAAAGTGTTTCACAGATTAGATATATTACTAGGATTAAATGAGATTATTATTTTTTAAGATTTTCCTGATAGCTATCCACTGCATTTCAATCTCTGAAACTTGATAGTTGACACAACTTAGAAAACTAAGAAAAGAAAAGACAGTTCAAGACAGAGATCTGTAATGCTGTAATCCAAAATAAATCTACTGAAACTTGATTGTTTATCCATCACTGAATTAGCAGTCGAAGCTTAATGGAGACAGTTGATGTTTCCTTACTGTCAAAACTGGTTTCTTTATGATGTTTGAAACAACACATAATTTAGCTTTGAACTCGATCACATGCCTCTCAGAAACCATTTGACTTCGCCTCTTTGTCCATCAACACCACCCCATCCTTCCTGGCTACGATCACGGACGTCGCCAATCCGAGGAACATTCCGTGCTCGACCACGCCGGTGATCCTCAGGAGGTCATCGCTGATGGCCTGTAGATCTCCGTGGATTCCATCCTCGAAGAACAGGTCCACGATTTAGTTCTTGTTATCCGTCACAAATGGCTCAATTTCGGATTCTTTTTCGGTAAAGGCGCTAGCTTTGGCGTTGATTGAAGCCGTACGGAGCTTGAGGTTGAAGCCGGGCGTGCCGTCGAAGAGGTTCTGTAGTCGGCGGAGAGTGAGGGCCCAGCCGAAGGGGATGACCTCCACGGGGATGGCGAGGCCGCTGCCTCAGAGGCGCGGAACGAGCTTGGAGTCGTCGACGATGACGACGAAGCGGCGGCTGGCGCCCTCCACCATCTTCTCCCGGAGGAGGGAGCCACCGCGGCCCTTCACAAGGTTGAGCGCCGGGTCGACCTCGTCCGCGCCGTCGATGGACAGGGCGACCACCGGGTGCGCGGCAAGATCGGTGAGGGGGATGCCGGCGGCCCATTCGGAAGTGGGGATGCCGACGATGTCACGGAGGTCGCCGCCGCGCAGGAGGTCGCCGATGCGGTCAAGGGCGTGGGCGGCGGTGGAGCCGGTGCCGAGGCCAAGGACCATGCCGGACCGCACCAGCTCCACGGCGCAGAGGGCGGCGATGCGCTTCAGGTCATCCTGGGACTGGCCGGCAGCCGCCATAGCTTCTTCCGTCAGCGAGCGAGAGGGTTGGAGGAGGAATGGCGATCCCATCGCCAGATCAGAAGATCGCTCGAGAGGTTTGATTATATTAGAGGGGTAGATTGAAATTTGGTAAATCTATAAGGTTATTTTTGTCTCAAAGGGTAAATAACGAAGGATAATATTGTCTTAATGTTTTGGTTAACCAGGGAATCAAAGAAAACCCCAGTTTTATGGGGTTTTCTGATTCCGAGCTATATGCCCAACTTGCTGATGTGTCAGGCATGTAGCATAACTTAGGAATCATCAATTACCAAAACCAAACAAGGTTTTGGTGGATAATCTTGGTTGGATAACCAAGGTTATCAAAGATAACCCCGAACCAAACATGCCCTTAGTGTATTGCGTAGGACCATTTTAGGTAATTCTTTTTATACTGACTTGATAAAAGAACTATACCTTAGTTATTATGGAAGTGTGTGCTCTTAATCCTAATATAATAACAAGCACATATATTTGATATTTATTTCTTTAATTTATCAATGGGTGAGATTTAGTTCGAAAAATCAATAAGCCCGATAAGTTGGGAAATGATATCACTTATAGTGTGTGTTGTTGATTATAGAAGGAAACTGTGTCCTAGTGATCTAGGTTGATAATGTCCCCAAGAGGAGCTCATAAGGATTGTCATGTTAAACCCTACAGGTGGACTTAGCCCGACATGACGATAAGGTTGAGTAGTACTACTCTTGAACTAAGATATTAATTAAGTGAGTTGTCAGTAACTCATTTAATTAGTGGACATTCGATATCTTAAACAGAGAGAGACTAACACACTCATAATAAGAAAGAGCCCAAAATGTAATTTGTGATTGGTGCGGTAGTTCAATAATAGTTCTTTAGTGGAATGAATTATTATTGATGAAATTAAGTTATGTGTTCAGGGCGAACACGGGATGCTTAATTTCATCGAGAGACCAAACACAATTCCTCCTCTCGGTCCCTATCGTAGCCTCTTGTATATAGAGATTTATACCCACCACATACTCACCTTCTTACCCATCCTAATGGGGTCGGCCAAGCTAGCTTGGAACCCAAGCTAGGGTCGGCCAAGACCAAGTGGATGAGTCAAGTTGGTGGCCGGCCAAAGCTTGGATCCCAAGCTTAGGTGGCCCGCCACTAGAATATTAAAAAGGATTTTATTAAAATTATTTTTTATGTGGATATCATGGTTTTAAAATAGAGTTTAAAATTTAAAATTTTCCTTTTATACCTTTCTAAAAAAATTAAGAAAAGATTTGAAATCTTTCTTTATTTGTAGATTGAAAGGAGATTTTAATTTTGAGAAAACTTTCCTTTTTAACCATGATCATAATTTAAAAGAGAGTTTTAAAAATTAAATATACTCTTTTATTAGTTTCTACAAAAGATTAAGAAAAGATTTGATATCTTTCCTTATTTGTAGATTGAAAAGAGATTTTAATTTTTAGAGATAACTTTCCTTTTTGAAAATTATCCACATGTTTAAAAGAAAGATTTTAATTTATAAAATTTCCTTTTTATAAATCACCGTGAAGGGAAAAATTATTGGAGAAATTTTTATAAATTTCCGGAGACAAATTAGGAAGTTTTAATTCTTATTATAATTAAAACTCTCCTTGTTTATAGCTAAAGAGGTGGCCGGCCATTGTAATTGAAAAAAGAAAATTATTTTTAATTAAAATAATTTTTCTTTTTCATGGCAAAAGAATTAAGGAAGTTTTTATTTAAATTTCCTTATTTGCCAAGACCAAGGATTATAAAAGAGAAGGTAGATGTGTCTTCATAGAAAACGACTCTATTCTATTCTTCCTCTCTTTTCCTCCTTGGTGGCCGACCCTAGCTTCTCTCTCTTCTCTTCTTCTTGTGATCGGCGGCAACCCCTCTTAGAGCTCTTGATGGTGGTCGGTTCTAGCTAGGAGAAGAAGGAGAGAAAGGAGGTTTTGTTTCTTGCATCCCTTGGAGCTTGGTGGTGGTGGTGGTGGTCGAACCTCTACTTCTCTTGGAGAATTGTGGTGGCCGAAACCTAGATGGAAGAAGAAGGTGCTTGGTGGTTCTCGTCTTGGAAGATCGTTGCCCACACAACGTCCGAGGTTAGAAGAGGAATACGATAGAAGATCAAGAGGTTATTTTTGCTTACAAAGTAAGGTATAACTAGTAATTATTTTCCGCATCATACTAGTTTTTCTTTGTATAATTATTTTTGGAAATACCAAACACAAGAGGCATATGATTCTAGAGTTTTCGGATTTGTTTCGAGTTTGTGTTTCTTTTGTTTTATTTTTCGAATTTGTGATTCGATTATTCTTTTTGGTTAAACCTAGAGTTATTTATGGAAATTAAATATTAGCTTTCCTTAAAGGGATTTGTCTAGGCGGTGGTGGTTGCTCCCATATCCAAGAAGGCCATGTGCCTTGCCATGCAGTCCTAAAAGTCAATTTTAGAAATTAATATTTAATGGAATTAATAACATAGGTGGATTTGAATCAATAGTGTTAAGTTCCGCTTGCGATTCAAATCTAAACCATCAAGAACAGATAAGTTAAATTTGGAATCAATGATGTTAAGTTCCGTCTGCGATTCCCAATTTAACTTCTAAAGAACACAATAGGTTATTTAAGGAAATGTTCGACACTTGTACAAAAAAAATTTGTACAGTGGAACCGGTACATTTTCCTACGACTAACCAACAACTCTGTCCCTGCAAAGGAAAATTCAATGGACGCTTTTTTAATATGATGATAGAAAATTTAAATTTTAAAACTTATATTCCTTTTTTTTTCTTAAACCATGAGGATGGTTAAAAAAGGAATGTTTTAAAACTTTTAAAACTCTCTATTAAAACATGCGGCCTAATTCAAATAAAGAAAGTTTTAAAAATTAAAATCTCTCTTTTAAAACTTATAGTTTTATACAAAGAGAAGATTTTAAAAATTCAAAATAACGCTCCTTGTTTGAATTATTGTGGTCAGCCCCTACTAGATTGATCACCAAGGAAAAGGGTCGGCCCCTATAGAAGAGGATGTGGTCGGCCCTTGCTTGGTCACCAAGCATTGGACCGGCCCCCTTCTTGGACACCAAGATGGGCTTATATTTGGATGGACTTGAGGCTTTAATGAGGCTACGACAGAGACCTAGAGGAGAAATTGGTTTTGGCCTTCCGATTAGCTTGAGTATCCCGTGTTCACCCCGAACACACAACTCAAGTTTATCGATAATAACTCATTCCACTAGAGAGTTATTATCGCACTACCGCACCAATCCCAAATTACATTATGGGCTCCTTCTTATCATAAGTGTGTTAGTCTCCCTGTGTTTAAAATAACGAATGTCCACTAATTAAGTAAGTTACTGACAACTCACTTAATTAATATCTAACTCCAAGAGTAGTACCACTCAACTTCATTGTCATGTCGGACTAAGTCCACCTGTAGGGTTTAACATGGCAATCCTTATGAGCTCCTCTTGGGGGCATTCTCAACCTAAATAACTAGGACACAGATTCCTTCTATAATCAACAACACACACTATAAGTAATATCATTTTCCAACTTATCAGGCATATTGATTTATCGAGCTAAACCTCACCCTTTGATAAGTCAAAGAAATAAATATTAAACATATGTGCTTGTTTATTAGGATTAAGAGCACACATACACTTCCATAATAATTCAGGTCTAGTTTTTTATTAAGTCAGTACAAAAAGAACTTACCTAAATGGTCTTACTCAATACACTTAGAGTGTACTAGTGTAATTTATTAATCAAGATAAACTAATATTTAATTACAGTACGACTATTCCGATGGTTTGTTCTTTTCCATCTTAGTCATAAGCAACTGTTTATAATTTATAAAGAATCGTCAATATAATCTTCTGTGTGTGACACCACATACCATGTTGTCTACTATATAAATTAATTGAACAATTACATTTAACAAATAAATGTAGATATTGACCAATGTGATTCTTTTATTTCAAAAATAAATGTTTACAAAAGCTAGACTTTTAGTATACACTCCAACAATCTCTCACTTATACTAAAAGACTAAGCTGCCATATCTGTTGCCATACATCTGATTCTCATCCCCTCCACATGCCGATCAAAAACTTTCGTTGGAAGGGCTTTAGTGAAAGGATCTGCCAGGTTATCTGCTGATGCAATCTTGGCGACGACAACTTCTCCTCGCTTGACGATGTCTCGTATCAAGTGGTACTTGCGCTCTATATGTTTACTTGCCTTATGGGTTCGCGGTTCCTTCGAGTTTGCAACTGCATCGCTATTATCACAATAAATTGTGATGATCTTGGGCAAACCAGGAATCACATCTAAGTCCATTAGAAAGTTCCTGAGCCATACAGCTTCTTTGGCTGCCTCAGAGGCTGCCACATACTCAGCTTCCATGGTTGAGTCCGAGACGCATTTCTACTTAACACTCCTCCATGCAATGGCTCCACCTCCTAGAGTAAACACATAGCCTGATGTAGATTTACTGTTGTCCCTATCTGATTGGATGTCCGAATCCGTGTAACCCACAGGGAGCAAATCGTCTGCTTGGTAGACTAGCATATAATCTCTAGCCCTTCTCAGGTATTTCAATATATGCTTTACAGCAGTCCAATGTCCTTGTCCAGGGTTACTCTGATATCTGCTAACCATGCCCACGGAAAAACAGATATCAGGTCTCGTACACAGCATTGCATACATAAGGCTTCCTACAGCCGAAGCATAAGGAACTGCCTTCATATCCTCCATCTCCTTTGATGTCTTCGGAGACATCTCTTTAGATAAGGCTACTCCATGCCTAAAAGGTAAGAAACCTTTCTTGGAGTTCTGCATGCTAAAACGAGCAAGGATTGTGTCTATATATAAAGCTTGAAATAGGCACAACATTCTTTTCTTGCGATCCCTTATAACTTTGATCCCAAGAATGTGTGCACATTCTCTTAAGTCCTTCATATCAAATTGTTTGGACAGTTATACCCTTATGTCCGATAATACCTTGACATTGTTGCCAATTAACAAAATATCATCTACGTATAGTACAAGAAATACCACCACGTTTTCGTTACACTTCTTGTATACACAAGACTCATCCGGACACTGAATAAATCGATAAGACTGGATTACTTCGTTAAACTGGATGTTCCAAGATCTTGAAGCTTGCTTTAGTCCATAAATGGACCGATTGAACTTGCACACTAGATGCTCTTTGCCCTTTTCAATGAACCCTTCTGGTTGCTTCATATGGATGTTTTCTTCAAGACTTCCATTAAGGAAAGCTGTCTTGACATCCATTTGCCAAATCTCATAATCCATATGAGCGGCAATGGATAAGAGTATCTGGATAGACTTAAGCATGGCTACCGACAAAAAAGTCTCCTCATAATCGATTCCTTCTTTCTGAGTATACCCTTTCACAACAAGCCTTGCTTTGAAGGTTTCTACCTTCCCGTCTGTCCCTCTTTTCCTTTTGTAGATCCACTTGCATCCAAAAGCTTTTATACCATCAGGTGGTTCTACAAGCTCCTAGACCTTATTAGAGTACATAGATTCTATTTCGGAATTCATTGCCTTTTGCCAAGATACTTCATCTATATCTTGGAGTGCTTCGTCATATGTCCGGGGATCAGGTTCATGTTTGCCTGGGATCAAGTCTGAAGACTCTCCCAAAAACATGAATCTCTCAGGTTGCCTTACAACCCTCCCACTACAACGAGACACTGTTAGTGGTTGTGTATTATGTGTGACACGTGTTGCAGTCTCTTGTGGTACTTCATCTTGTACTGTTGGTACTAAAGTAGATGTGTCCTCTCTAAGTTCTTCTAGAACAATTTTGCTACTGGGCTTGTGGTCCATTATATAGTCTTCTTCTAAAAACTGGGCATTGGTGCTAACAATGACCTTCTGGTCTTTAGAACTATAAAATTAACCACCTTTCGTTCCTCTGGGATAACCCAAAAACACACGCACTTCTGTACGAGATTCTAACTTATCAGCATCCAGATTTAGCACATGCGCTGAACTACCCCAAATCCGAATATGTCTTAGATTGAGCTTTCGCCGATTCCATAATTCTGTGGGAGTAGAGGATACTGATTTAGAAGGTACTAATTTCAGAATGTGCGCTGTCGTTTCCAGCGCGTATCCCCAAAACGAATTTGGTAATTCTGAATAACTCATCATCGATCTAACCATCTCCATAAGAGTCCTATTCCTTCGTTCTGCCACACCATTATGTTGGGGTGTACCAGGTGCGGACAACTGGGATTGAATTTCAACCTCTGATAAGTAATTCCTAAACTCTCCTAAGAGGTATTCGCCACCACGATCAGACCGTAGTGTCTTGATACTTTTACCAAGACGTTTCTCCACATCAACCTTGTACTCTTTGAATTTATCAAAGCACTCAGACTTGCGACGCATCAGGTAAATGTATCCGTATCTTGAATAATCGTCTATAAAAGAGACAAAATATTCACAACCACCTCTTGCCTGGATAGACATAGGACCATACAAATCAGAATGAACCAGTTCTAATGCATCTTTGGCTCTATACCCCTTGTCCTTAAAAGGTCTCTTGGTCATTTTACCTTCCAAGCAGGATTCACATGTTGGAAAGTTTTCCAACTCTAATGAACCCAAGAGTCCATCGGCTACAAGCCTTTGAATCATACTTAAGTTAATATGACCAAGCCTTAGATGCCAAAGATACGTTTGATTCATTTCCAAAGGTTTTTTTCTCTTATTAGAGTTAGAAGATGTGTTATTAATTTCCATATTTTGATTTGTGGGAGAAATTAGATTTAAAGTATATAAATTACCAACCAATGCACCAGAACAAATAATCACCTTATTTCTCTTTATAAT
Source organism: Zingiber officinale (assembly GCF_018446385.1). Taxonomy (NCBI): domain Eukaryota; kingdom Viridiplantae; phylum Streptophyta; class Magnoliopsida; order Zingiberales; family Zingiberaceae; genus Zingiber; species Zingiber officinale. Next base: position 108,924,285 of record NC_055999.1, on the reverse strand, counting down.
CACACTGTTACTAAAGGAAACTGAATATCCATCAAAATATAGTTTAGAAACTGAAATTAAATTCTTTCTAAAACTGAGTACATAAAGACAATTTCTTAAAATCAAATTTCTATTTCTATCAAAAGATAAGTAGACGTCTCCCATTGCAACAGCCGCCACCTTAGTAGCATTGCCTATGTAGACGGTTATCTCTCCATCAAATAGTCGGCAGGTTTCCTGGAACGCCTGCAAAGAATTGCAGACATGATCAGTGGCTCCCGTATCTACACACCATGTGCTGATAGATAACACCGCTAAACATGTTTCAACTACTAGAGCATAAGATATACCTTTATTGTTCTAATTCCTACGAGGATAGCCCGCCTTCCAATATCCTGACTGCTTGCAGATGAAGCACTTGCCTTTCGGCTTCTTCATTCCAGCTTTTTGTCCCTGAGGTTTATTCACTCTCTTTGCTGAAAAGTCTTGTTTCTTCTTCTTCTTACCTTTCGGCTTAGAAGTAGAACCATTTTCAGCATAGTAAATCTTCTGCTACCTGTAGTTCTGTCAGAAGTTCCGCCAATGTATACTCTCTTTTGTTCATGTTATAGTTCAGGCGGAACTACTCAAAACTTCTGGGTAGCATTTAGAGAATTATATCGACCTTAGTTTTCCCATCGATTTCTCCTCCAAGAACTTGTATTTCATTCAGATAGGCCATCATTTTGAGGATATGATCCCTTACAGGTGTTCCCTCAGACATGGTGGCTGTCATTAGCTTTCTCATTGCCTCTTGCCTAGCAGTCCAACTCTGGTGCCCAAAGAGTTCTTTGAGATTGTTTATTATATCATAAGCTGTTGGTAAATCTTGATGTTGATATTGCAATACATTTGACATTGATGCCAAAATGTAACACCGAGCCATCTCATCAGCTTTTACCCATTTCTTATGATACTCAATCTCCTCTGGAGTAGAGTCACTGTTAGGTGCATCAGGGCAAGGCTCAGTCGGTACAAACTTATAGCTTTCAGCAGTAAGAACAATGTTCAGGTTCCTTTTCCAATCAATATAGTTGGGACCAATAAGTTTGTTTTCTTTCAGTATAATGGCCAGTGGGTTGAAAGTCATCCTAAGAATCACAAAAATAAACTTTGGTCAAGACTCTAAATTTAGAATAATATTGATTCCTCAAACAATACTATTTTAAATTAATCAACACCTCAAATCACCGTGAATTTTGCATGCCACGATAGTGTAGACGTATACAAAATCAAACATTTGTAAGAGGAGGTTTTACCCATTAATTTTATTATTGTCAACCTAACTTTATGACAAATAAAATTAATAGTTGGTTTTCTTTCGGTCACACAAATAATAGCAGTGACTCCGATGAGAAGGATACTATTAGATGTGCCTAAGTGTATACCATTACTTAACACTTAATCCATTAATAAGATTGTGCCCCTTCCGATGGGGATGATCACACGCTCTTAATTAATTTCCTATAGTTATCCAAAATGGAAGTTTGATCTAGTGATCCACAAACAAACTCATCCGATATGGAGAAGGCACTCAGAGCCAACGCGTAAGTTTGTTTGCATTACTTACAAACCAATAATAAAGACCGTGGAATTTATTAAAATTCCTCTCCCACTTAGTTATTTAAAAATGAGGATTTTAACCTATGCTAGCATATATCACATGCACATAAACATCACAGTAAATAAAAGCAATAAATTTGAAAATTAATTTTCCAACTATTATGGTCTTTTCCATCATTATCTTCAGTATGCTCCAACCCTAGCAGCTGACATCTTTAGTCACCGTCATCGGGTCGAGTTGTCGCATCTATCTTGCTTCTTATTCCGCTGCACCTCTGGTCCTCCAAAAGTACCACGCCTTGCAAGCATCCGATCCGCGACAAAAATAGAATTTTACATATATCGATCCTATATTCCATAAAGAAATGTACATGTATTTTAGATCGAAAAAATAAAATTCCAAAAATAATACAGCCCCTGCTGTATTTGATACATACAATCATGCACACAAAATAATGCCCTTGATATGTCCAAGGGTCCAATCACACACAATATCTAAATGTCATAATAGTTGGAGCCTGCAACCACAAAGTTAGCACATCCTACTATTATCCTGCCTAAATTATGTATGACATGTGCATAATTAATTTGAAAATCAAAACACACAGAGGCAAACCCTAGCTCTGATACCAATTGTTGGTTAGTTCTAGGAAAACATACCGGTTCCACTGTACAAAATTTTTTTGTACAAGTGTCAAACCTTTCCTTAAATAACCTATTGTGTTCTTTAGAAGTTAAATTAGAAATCGCAGACGGAACTTAACATCATTGATTCCAAATTTAACTTATCTGTTCTTAATTGTTTAGATTTGAATCGCCAGCAGAACTTAACACTATTGATTCAAATCCACCTATGTTATTAATTCCATTAAATATTAATTTCCAAAATTGACTTTCAGGACTCTATGGCGAGGCACATGACCTTCTTGGATATGGGAGCAACCACCACCGCCTAGACAAAGCCTTTTAAGGAAAGCTAATATTTAATTTCCTTAAATAACTCTAGGTTAACTGAAAAGAACAATCGAATCACAAATTTGAAAAAGAAGAAAACACAAACTCGAAAAACTAATTCGAAAAACAAGATCTAATAACTCTTGTGTTTGAAATTCATACAAAGAAAAATAACTAACATGATGCGGAAAACAATTGCTAATTATACCTTCTCTTTGTATGCTAATGACCTCAAGATCTTCTGTCGTATTCCTCGCCTCGCCTTGGATGTCGTGTGGGCGACGATTCTCCAAGATGAACACCACCTAAAAGCTTTCTTCCTCTTCTTCTAAAATCCGGCCACCACCACCACCAAGGAGAAGAGAGCAAAGGGAAAGGGAGAAGAGAGAGGGTCGACCACCACCAAGAGAGACTCCTCCAAGAGAATAAGAATTATGTCTCATGAAGCCCCCTCACCCCTTCTTTTATATTAGTTGCCCAAGGTAAATAAGGGAAGAATTTTTTCAAAAATTAAAATCTTCCTCTAATTTTCTTTTTCCCTTTTAATTTTTCCTTTTCTTTCCTCTTGATTGAATCAATCACCAAAATTAATTGATGATGATTTTATTTTTTAATATGGCCGGCCACCTTGCTTGGGCACCAAGCAAGGGTGGCCGACCCCCATAAGAGGAAAGGAATATTTATTTTTTATAAAATTTTACAAGAAGAAAAAACTCTTATAAAATTTTACAAGCTCTCTTTCCTAAAGTAGGAGTTAAAAAAGGAAAGTTCTAGAAATTAAAACCATGTTTTAAAATTTAAAACTTCTCTTATAAAATTTCTTTTTTTAACATGATGATAGAAATTTTAAATTTTAAAATTTATCTTCCTTTTTTTTCTTAAACCATGAGGATGGTTAAAAAAAGAAAGTTTTAAAACTTTTAAAACTCTCTATTAAAGCATGTGACCTAATTCAAATAAGGAAAGTTTTAAAAATTAAAATCTCTCTTTTAAAACTTATAGTTTTCTACAAAGAGAATATTTTAAAAATTCAAAACAACCCTCCTTGTTTGAATTATTGTGGTCGGCCCCTACTAGCTTGATCACCAAGCAATAGGGTCGGCCCCTATAGAAGAGGATGTGGCTGGCCCTTGCTTGGTCACCAAGCATTGGACCGACCCCCTTCTTGGACACCAAGATGGACTTATATTTGGATGGACTTGAGGCTTTAATGAGGCTACGACAGGGACCTAGAGGAGAAATTGGTTTTGACCTTCCGATGAGCTTGAGTATCCCATGTTCGCCCCGAACACACAACTCAAGTTCATCGATAATAACTCATTCCACTAGAGTGTTATTATCGCACTACCGCACCAATCCCAAATTACATTATGGGTTCCTTCTTATCATGAGTGTGTTAGTCTCCCTATGTTTAAGATAACGAATGTCTATTAATTAAGTTACTGACAACTCACTTAATTAATATCTAACTCCAAGAGTAGTATCACTCAACTTCATTGTCATGTCGGACTAAGTCCACCTGCAGGGTTTAACATGGCAATCCTTATGAGCTCCTCTTGGAGATATTCTCAACCTAGATAACTAAGACACAGATTCCTTCTATAATCAACAACACACACTATAAGTAATATCATTTCCCAACTTATCGGGCATATTGATTTATCGAGCTAAACCTCACCCTTTGATAAGTCAAAGAAATAAATATTAAACATATGTGCTTGTTATTATATTAGAATTAAGAGCACACACTTCCATAATAACTAAGGTCTAGTTCTTTTATTAAGTCAGTACAAAAAGAACTTACCTAAATGGTCTTACTCAATACACTTAGAGTGTACTAGTGTAATTTATTAATCAAGATAATCTAATACTTAATTACACTACGACTATTCCGATGGTTTGTTCCTTTCCATCTTAGTCGTGAGCAACTATTTATAATTTATAAAGAACCGTCGACATGATCTTCTGTGTGTGACACCACACACCATGTTGTCTACTATATAAATTAATTTAACAAGTACATTTAATAAATAAATGTAGATATTGACCAATGTGATTCTTTTATTTGAAAAATAAATGTTTATAAAAGCTAGGCTTTTAGTATACACTCCAACAATAGCTAGCCGCTTTCCCGAGTATCTCGTCGAGGTTCTTTACGGGATCACGAATGAGATCTCGGAAGAACTCCTCATCTACTAAGCCATGAGAGAAGGCGCTCATCAGTATTTCAGAAGTGGCCGATGGAATATCCTGAGCCACCTAGTTGAAGCGCTTGATATAACTTCGCAAGGGCTTGGTCGACCCCTGCTTAAGAGCGAAGAGACAATGGTCCATTTTCTAGTACTTCTTGCTGCTAGCGAAGTAGAGTAGGAAGACCATTTTAAAATCATGGAAACAAGTTGTCACGCCCCAGAGGAGTCTCTGTCCGAAGAAATTTCGGCAGCATCTCCCCTGTACGGCGGACAATCTGAAACTTTCTACATATCTCCATACCTCAGCCACATGCGGCTGGAATAATAACAATAAATATAACACAACCACACAAACATCCACGCAGTTATATATAATCAAACAAAGCAGTAATACTCTAACTCGAAAACCACCCTACTCAACTACACTCGTAAAACTCAAATCCGACGAAACTCACCTCTTATGCCGACCCGGCAGACATGTAGTAGAATAAGACCAAATAAAATCCATCGACATCACAAAAATAAATACAACGTCCAAGTATCAAACAAATCAAGTCTAAACATAGACAAACGAGAAGAAAACTCAAAAGTCAATCAATCCTCGAGGTCTGCAGGGGATCTAGCACTACGTGCAGTGGGGACTAGCGACTGGAACTCCCTCCGGACAGCATCAACCTGAAAATATCAACAATGGAGGCGGGGTGAGTCCAACACTCAGCAGGTACAATTGATATGCAAAGTAAAGAAATAACATCTAGCACTAATCATGCATACAGTCTCCTGATAAAGACAAAGGTAAATGCAAACCGAAGAAGACAGGAGAGAATCTGTACTAACCAGGACCCGGTATAAGGACAAACAGTCCGAAAGGTATAGAAGACATGTATGCATGTCAAACATACGTATCCAAACAATATGCAGCATATAAATGCAGCAAACACAATCACAAACAATAAATGCATCATGCATATGATGCCAATGTCATGGTCACCCCTGACGCCAGTCAGCCAACTCACAACAAAAGTGGGACCGAGTGGGTAGGGCTGTGACGACCGTGCACTCTGCAACACTACTCCTGATGAGTGATCGAGTGGACGGGATGTTGTCGGAGTACATACATACTCCTACCCCAAATCATAAATGGGGGAGCGCAATGCTCTCATCTCCCGGTACACTATGACGGAGAGGAATCTCTAACGTGCTACACGCTGCGTCACACTACCCATGAGCGGATCAACGGAGCACCGGAAGAGTCAAACTGACGTGCTACCACGCTGTGTCACGCTACCCATGAGCGTCACAACGGAGCACCGAACAGTGATGAAAACTGGCAAAGTGCTCGACAATAATGGAGCAATCTATCGCACAGCATGCGATCATGCAAATGGTGCATGTCACTAAGCATGGTAATATACTAAACCAACCTCTGGACATATAACAATGGGCACCATAGTGAATAGATCAAATCAAGATATACTGATCAATAAGGTATCAAACCTAGGTCCTGAACATGTGAAACATGGTTATATCACTACCCATGAGCATGATAAATCAGGTACAAGATCAATAAGAGATGCAATCAAACAACCAATCAAACAGGTAACATGTATTGGGCAGTGATTAACCGAAACAAATATGAAACACAATTAATGCAACATATTATTTTCATTACTAAGCATATCAAAGACAATAAGTCAAAAGTAAAAAAGAAAGGTCCAATTCCGACTCCGAGATACTCGTCTCGCGTCAAAATCCTGTGTCACCAATATACGTACATTTATTTAGCTAGAACTCAACGAATAGCTAAATAAAATCTCAACGACCAATAGGATAAGATCCTAATCAAACTATTTCATATTCATCATCATAATAATCCAATTCCAACCTAACTCAATGTATTTACCAAATCTAACAATCTTCTACATCATGCATCAACTCCCTATGTCGTACCTCAAATCACAGCCTTGTTCAAGAACAAGAAACTGCTGGAATTTGTTGAAATCAACGACTGCCAGATCCACGAAACCCCACACCTGCGGACCAGATCAGAAGGAAATCAAGCATGCAACCAAATGTTCCAAATACGACCCACTCACCTTGTTGGCTCGGCAGTACAGTACCAGGGCACAAAGAGGGCAGCAAGGCAAATGTTAGGGCACGGAAGCAAGCAGTCTCCAGTGATAGTCGGCACTGCTCAGTCTGTGGCCGGAGGCAAGAGGTGAGGAGATGTGTCGGCGGCGGTGCTAGGGCACGGCGACGGCGGCCGACACTGAGAAACCGGTGCCGGCAGTGGCGATGTCGGCTAGGCAAAGAAACTTGGTCGGCTGCCGGTGCTCGGAAGAGGAGAAGGCGTCGCCTAGGGCACGCGGCTGGAGGCTAGGGCACCGGCGACGACTCGAATGTCGACGAGGAGAAGAATTTGGCCGGCACTGTGAGTTGCGGCCGGCGTGTACGGCTCGCTAGGGCAAGCGAGGAAAACAGGGTGTGCGCGCGAGGGAGACGAGGAGGAAGCAGGAAAGCAGGTGGCCGAGGGGTTTAAGACTTCGGCGAGGAAGAAACCGCCGGGCCGGCGGTTAGGGCAAGGAGAAAGGCTGAGAGGAAATCGGCGTCGGGGAAGGCTCGGGCTCGCGGGAGACGAAAAAGAAACAGGGAAATAAAAAAATAAGGAAAAAGAAAAAGAAAAATTAAATCTTTTCCTCATTAAAACAGAGTAAGCCTAAACAGGCTTTTTCGGCCTCGTTTTTATCCCCGTGAACTCGTCCGTACGAGCTCCGAAAAATTTCCGAAAAATTTCTAAAAATTTCAAAAAATTCCCTTATTAATATTCGCCTATTTCCGGTATTTTACACAAGTGATGGACCCGCTCGTTAATCCATCAAATCATTTCTGTACCGAGCCAAAAAGAGTATTCAGAAACACTCGGCACTTAATAACGTCGATGTATTGATGTAACAAAGCCCCGTTCTGAAATTTACAGAGATGGTCTTCCGGATCCTTACTGCCATCATATTCTCCGATGGTCGGGTGCTTGTATCCCTTGGGTAGTTTCTCTTCTAGCACCCTTAAAGAGAATGACACTTGCTCATCAAGTTCTACTGAATGCTCCTCCCGGAGAACAATAGTCTTCCCCTTCTTTAAATCCCTAGACGGGGAACTTTCCGCCATAGAAGCTTGTGGTTGTTCTTTTTTATTATGACAGTCTGGGCCCTTATGGAAGTAGTCCGGGACTGGCTCTTGGTAAAAAGTCGGGGGGAATTTCTCAGGTTGCTTCCTCTTAGACCCTCTGTCTGAAGCATGAGTTGAGTCTTGGGAAACAACAAGCATTTTGTATGGTCGCGAGGCAGTGGTCTGTTTTTCAAAAACCACTCTTCTCCTAGCTTTCCTGTCATCATGGTCACGTTGATTCGTCTCGCATCCTCCATCAGCATATTCCAGAACAGGTGAAGAATTTCTCACAGACGACGCCAAATTGATCCCGTCTGGAATCTGAGTCAGATGGAGCCCGGGTGAGCTGGTGCGGACGTTGATGGAGGGACGACTGAGACATCTTTCTTGTATCTTCTTCCGAAGAAGGGGCTCCCACGTGGTACTGACAGACAATGAGGCTGGCGTTGACGATTCCTGAGCTCTGCGCACACTCAGACAAGCCCACTGACGTTAGAGGCCAAAAATCAGGAAAAAAAAGTCCCTGGATCAGGTCCTCCGACGCTTAAGTCAGATACTTTTTTCCCATAAAAACAGTGTATGAAGTGGAAAGAAAGTAGAAGACAAGTGTGAATGTACGAGAGAGTGTACCTGCGTTAGGGAGAGGACTTCCCTTTTTATATGACAGCACGTACCTTCTGGAGCCTGACTGATGTCAGAGAATGTCGGGTGTCAGGCCTTGTCGGGTGATAGAAGACACGTGGCATCCTTCTGTAGCCTGAAGGAAGGTTCCACTCGTAGGTGACTGCAGACCATTGGAATATTCCCTGACACTTAGCAGTTATTCTCTGACAAACGGTTATGATTCTCTGATCTTGTTGTCCTGTAGTGCTCTTTGTCCCGACTGGGAAAGAGTATGACAGTCCGGGATGACCAGTCAAGTATAACCCCTGATCTAGACTTTGTGATGTCGAGGTTGTCGAGAGATCATCTCGGCGCTGGCCAGGAGTGGGCTGGCCAAGAACTTTAACTTATTGGGAGCATCGGGTTTACGTACCGCCAGGCCATGAGGGCCTAACCCGTCACATCCTGGTCAGATATCATCCAACTGTCTACCCAGGTGTTTCAGGCCTGATATCCCAACCTGTAGGAACCCAGTCGAGGATCAGGTTGCCGGCATTGTTCCCGACCTGTTGATCACCCTATCTCCTTGACTTCTGACTGTCATGCCCCCTTGACTTCTGACTGTCACTTCCCCTTGACTTCTTATTGTCACGTCCCCTTAACTTTTGACTATCATATTATTGGTTGCTACTCGGAAAACCTATAGGTTCCACTGTACAAAAATTTTGTACAAAGGTCTGAACCTTTTCCTAGCTACCATGTGTTCTTTTAAATTAAATTTTGGATCGCCTGCGGAACTTAACACGTTTGATCCAAAACTTAATCTATTTGTTCTTTTAGGTTTTGACTTGGATCTCCTGCGGAACTTAACACGTTCGACCCAAGTCTCCTTAAGTTATTAATTCCATTAAATATTAATTTCCATAATTGGTTCCCAGTACTGACGTGGCGAGGCACATGGCCTTTTTGGATATGGGAGCAACCACCACCGACTAGACAAAACCTTTTATAGAAAGCTAATATTTAATTTCCTAAAATAACTTTAGGTTAACCAAAGAGAACAATCAAATCACAAGGAAAAGAAAAAAACAAAAGAACACAACATCAAAAAATATATTCGAAATTCTAGAACGTAAGCCTCTTGTATTTGGTATTATTTCCATAAATAACTAGCATGATGCGGAAAGAAAAATTACTAGTTATACCTTGTAGAAAAACCTCTTGATCTTCTACCGTATTCCTCTTCTAACCTCGGACGTTGTGTGGGCAACGATCTTCCGAGATGAGAAACCACCAAGCACCTTCTTCTCCTCCTAGCTAGGTTCGGCCAAAACAAGAAAGCTTCACCAAGGAAGAAGAAAAACACCAACCAAACTCTAAGAGATGCAAGCTTCCTCTCCTTCTTCTTCTTCTTCTCCAAGTAGTATCCGGCCTCCACAAGAGCTCCAAGCAATAGAAAGTTTCGGCCACCACAAAGAGGAAGAAGAGAAGAGATGATGGTCGGCCACAACACCAAGGAAAAGAGGGAGAGAAAATAATAGAGGTTGTGTCTCATGAAGGCACCCCTACCCTTTCTTTTATATTCCTTGGCCTAGGCAAATTAGGAAATTTAATTACAATAAAATTTCCTTAATTTTCCTTGACATGAATTAATTGAGAAAAATAAAATAAAATTTCTCAATCAACCTTGTGATGGTCGGCCACAATCAAAAGAGCAAATTAGGAGAGTTTCAATCAACAAATTAAAACTTCCTAATTTGTTTCCGGAAATTTTAAAAAATAAAATTTCTCTTTAAAAATCTCTTCATGGTTGATAAAAGGAAATTTCTATAATTTTAATTTTATCAACATGTGGATAATTTTAAAGAGAAAATAAAATATTTCACCAATCTACAAATTAGGAAAGAGATCTAATCTCTTTCTTTAATCTTTTGTAGATCTTTTATAAGAGAGATATTTTAATTTTAATTCTCTTTAATAAATTATTTCTTCCACATAATAAAAATTAAAATTAAAATCCCTTTTTAATTTAATTTGGCCGGCCCCCACTAGCTTGGGTTCAAGGTAGGGCCGGCCACCCAAATTCATACCTAGGTCGGCCCTAGCTTGTTTCCCAAGCTAGCTTGGCCGGCCCCTTATTGGTGGGTATAGAAGGTGGGTATAGGTGGGTATAAAACTCTACAAATAAGAGGCTACGATAGGGACCGAGAGGAGGAATTGGTTTTGGTCTCCCGATAAAATTAAGCATCCCGTGTTCGCCCCGAACACACAACTTAATTTTATCAATAATAATTCATTCCACTAGAGAACTATTATTGAACTACCGCACCAATTCCAAATTACATTTTTGGGCTCCTTCTTATTTTGAGTGTGTTAGTCTCCCTGTGTTTAAAATATCGAATGTCCATTAATTAAGTGAGTTACTGACAACTCATTTAATTAATATCTAAGTCCAAGAGTAGTACCACTCAACCTTATCGTCATGTCGGACTAAGTCCACCTGCAGGGTTTAACATGACAATCCTTATGAGCTCCTCTTGGGGACATTATCAACCTAGTATCTCTAGGACACAGTTTCATTCTATAATCAACAACACACACTATAAGTGATACAATTTCCCAACTTATCGGGTTTATTGATTCATCGAACTAAATCTCACCCATTGATAAATTAAAGAAATAAATATCAAACATATGTGCTTGTTATTATATTAGGATTAAGAGCACACACTTCCATAATAACTGAGGTCTTTGTTCCTTTATAAAGTCGGTATAAAAGAAACGACCTCTAATGGTCCTACTCAATACACTCTGAGTGTACTAGTGTAATTATATAGTCAAGATAAACTAATACCTAATTACACTACGACCTTCTAATGGTTTGTTCCTTTCCATTTTAGTCGTGAGCTACTGTTTATATAACATCATCTTCTGCATGTGACACCACATACTATGTTATCTAAAATATAAATTATATGAACAACTACAAACAAATGTAGACAATTTGATCAAATGTGATTCTTTATTCATAATGAATGTTTACAAAGCTTAGGCTTTCAGTATACACTCCAACACATATTCCCTTGATTTCTGACTATCTCATCTTTATCAGACCTCATCATCATGTACCATATCATTAATCACCAAAGGATACAGCAGTTAAGACACCGATTACCAAAAGTGATGTCTCTCGACAAGCAAGAGAAAAGTTACGCTCTTTGTGAACAAGAACAACTCTTTCACTTTCTATTCTAAGGTAACATGTTCCATCATCAACATAAGCAATCTCATAATTTACTACTCCTCCACTTTTTCACTAATGTCTGACTTAGTATCGGAATGGCCGAATCAAGCCCTGACTCGACGGTCCACCTAACAATTTCTTTGAGTCTTCATAGACCTTTTATGGAAGCTTCCCTCTCTACTCGGCATCTCAGAGTGTTGACATGAAGGCAGTCGATCTATTAAAGTCCGACCTAAAGGCAATTGGTTGATTAAAACCTGACTCGAAGTGTCTAACCTGAAAGAAGTTGAACCGACTAGTATCCAACCGGCCGGAGATATTCAACCATGATTACTCATACTGGATCTCACCTCTTGAACTCGGACTTGAACCGAAGAAATAATAGGTTCTGGGACTGAAACCCTAAACCTTAAATACTTGCTCCTGTCACCATTTCTAGAGCTCCTTTAATCTACTCTGCAGCTTGTAATCAAAGCCTAGGGATAAAAAGCGGTTGCAATCTCTCTTCCTCTTCGCCCCAAACGTTGATGGAAATCGTGTCATCGTCCACTTCGTCAACAATGGTTGACTCCTTGAGTTGACTACCGGACTTGATCTGCGACAAGAGGTGCGGCGCCCGAATGCGGTCAGCCTTTCCTCCGGCGGCCCACGGCCGGTTGCACTCTAGCAACATCTGCAAGACCTCCTTCATGGCGGGACGCCTCGAAGGCAAAGTATCGGTGCAGAGGAGACCCAACTTGAAGACGGTCGTGGCGTCGTTCGTGTACGGCGAGTCGTCTCCCATGGTCGGGTCGACGACCTCGCTCAGATTCCTGCCTTCTTGGAACTGCATCCACGCCCACTCCGCTAAGTTGCACTCCACGCCGTCGTTGCTCGCTTCTCTTCCGGTCGTCAGCTCGAGAAGAACAACGCCGAAGCTGAACACGTCCACTTTCTCGTTCAATCGCCTCGAGTAACCACATTCTGAGCAAGAATTCGAGTGTTAGAGGTGGAAAACTGATCAAAATTGATTTTTTTTTTTTTAATGTTATCCTGACCAGGGGCCATGTAGCCGATGGAGCCGGCGATGACAGAGACCGTGTCCGGCTCGCCGGGATTAACCAGCAGCCGAGCGAGCCCGAAGTCGGCGATCCGGGCGTCGAAGTCGGGATCGAGAAGTATGTTGCTCGACTTGATGTCGCGGTGGATGACTGGCGGCGAGCATTGGTGGTGCATGTAGCTGAGTCCTCGAGCAGCTCCGATGGCGATATCGAGCCGTCGCGGCCAGTCCAGGGGCCCCCGGTTTCCGTGTAGCCACTTGTCGAGGCTCTGGTTCTCCATGAACTCGTAGACGAGCAGCTTCGAGTCAGCGCTGGAGATGCAGCAGAGGAGACTGACGATGTTCTTGTGGCGAATGGAGCCGAGAATCTCCACCTCGGCGAGGAAGCTCTTTTCGAGATTGTTGCTCAGCCTCTTGGTGTTCCAGATTTTCTTCACCGCCACGACCTCGGCGGCGCGGTTACCCAGGGCGACTTTGTAGACCTGCCCGGTGCCTCCACTGCCGATCGCATTCTCCTCCTTAATGCCACGGAGGATGCTGGATTCGGTGAAGTCCACCGCCTGGAACGAGGTCAGCTTCCAACGAGAGAGGTCATTGTCGTAGCCTCCGGGAGATCTCCTACGCTTCTTCTGGTCCCGGTAGACGAAGGCTGCGAAGGCCGTCACCATCAGTAACACGGCCGCTCCCAGGATGAAGAACAGGATGCGGAGGCGGTAGGTGAGTCCGCTGGAACCGCTGCCGCCGCGGTGACAGGCGCGCACGTTGAGAAGAACGCCGCCACTGGCGGCGCAGAGCCCGGGGTTCGCGAGGAAGCTGCGGTCGTACGCCCCACTCTGTAGCGCCGCCGGGATTTCGCCGGTGAAGCTGTTGGAGGAGAGGTTCAGGAAGGAGAACCTGAGGCCGCCCATCGCCGAGGGGATCGAACCGGTGAGCTGGTTCACGGACAGATCGAGTGAATTGAGCACTACAAGATCCCCAATCGACGACGGGATCTCGCCGCTGAGCTGATTGTGGCTGAGATCGAGCTCCGTGAGATATCTCAGCACCGATATATCTGCCGGGATGCTTCCACCGATTGCGTTGCCACCGAGGGCGAGCGTTTGGAGCCTCGGCAGCCCAGCCATGCTCGTCGGGAGGTGGCCAGAGAAGGCGTTGTTCCTCGCGTTGAACACCAAGAGGTTGTAGGCAGAGCTCGGGATCTGGCCGCTGAACCGGTTGTTGCTGATGTCCAACCTCGTCAGGTTCCATGGGAGCGAGCTCGGGATTTCGCCAGAGAAAGAGTTTTCCCGCATGATCACAATCGTCAGATTCACCGCCGACCACAGCCCGGCCGGAACATCGCCAGTGAAGTGATTTCCATACAACTGAATATTATTGAGCTTGGAGCATTTGCTGATTGACGACGAGATCCGCCCGCTCATATTGTTATTGAAGAGCACGATGGAGTTCAACTCGCCGCCGTTGCACAACCCTTCAGGGATTTCGCCGGATATCCTGTTGTCCCAGACCTCGAAGTTCCACAGAGGCGAGTGTTTCCCCAATTCCGGAGGCAAGACGCCGGTCAACGAGTTGCCGAAGAGACGGAGATCTGTCAAAGACGGGAGGCGGCCGATGCTGGCCGGTATCTCGCCGGACAATTGGTTGTAGTACAAGAAGAGAGCAGATAGGTACTGCAAGTTCCCGAATTCTTCAGGGATAGAACCATTGATTTTGTTCATGGACACATCGATCTCGTTAAGGCCTGCGGCGATCGATCCGTCGATGACGATTGGTCCGGATAAATTGTTAATATACAAATATAAATACTCCAGCTTGGGAATCCTCCAAATTCCGCTAGGGATTTGGCCGGTGAGCGAGTTCATCGACAAGTCCAATAGAGCCAACCCGGTTAGATTGGAGAGCGAGATCGGGATCTCTCCGACGATGTTGGTGCTCGTCATCCAGAGGAATGTGAGCTTCGTCAGGTTGCCGAAATCCGCCGGAACCCTAATCGGAGCGAAGGGATTGTAGGCCAGGGAGAGGGTTTCGAGATTGGAGAGATTGCCGATTTCTTTGGGGAAGCTGCCGTTGAAGAGGTTGCTGTTGAGGATCAGCGAGCGAAGCGCCGAGAACCGGCCGATGGATGGCGGGACGTCGCCGGAGAAGTTGTTGGAAGAGAGGTCGAGGTGGGTGAGCAGAGGGGAGAGGCGGTCGACGTCGGCGGGGACGACGCCAACGAAGCGGTTCTGCGAGAGGTCGAGGTAGCTGAGGGAGGAGCAGTTGTATAGGGCGACGGGGAACTCGCCAGGGATGTTGTTGTAGCTGAGGTCGAGGTGGGTGAGATTACGGAGGAAGCAGAGGGAGGCAGGGATAGGGCGGGAGAGCCTAGGGTCGTAGTTGTTGGAGAGGGAAATGTTGATGACGAAGCCGTCGGCGGAGAAGTCGACCCCGGGCCAGGAGGAGGTGTTCCAGGTGGAGTCAAGGACGGGGTCAGCCCAGTCCTGCTGGATGCGGAGGAGGAGCCGCCGCTCGTTGGTCGACTGCGACTGGGACCGCGCAGTGGAGGAGAAGGAGAGGATAAGGAGGAGGAAAAATAGGAACAAAGAGAACAGAGATGGGCCGGTTTTGGTTGCCATCTGTAGGCGGCGGCGGCGGCGGCGGCGGCGGCGAGAGGTGGTGGTGGTGAAGCGGAACTGGAACGGAGTCGGATTATTTATTTGAAAGGGTAAGAGGAAACGTATCAAGCAATTAGATACCTGTGGTGGCTGGATGGCCGCTGGCGGTGGGTGTTCTAGAACACATGAATTAAATGAATATTTTTAATATATATATATATATATATATATATATATATATATATATATATATTCATTATATATATATATATATATATATATATATAAATCTTCTGCTGCGGTGCTTTATTTGTGATTTTGTTGCGGTACTTGTCACGTCAACGAGAAAATACAAAAAAAAATCAACACTGCTCTCCTCCTGATCGGCCTGGACCGATCAGGTTCCAACCTGATCGGTCTGGGAGTCTCCTGATCGGTCCACAGACCGATCAACAAACTCTATGTGAGAGTTGGCTTCGAAGACCGAGGTAGTCTGTGGACCGATCAGGCTATAGGTGGATCGGTCCACAGACCGATCCCCCTACCTTTTTCTGCCTCCTGATCGTTTCCTGATCGGTCTGGTGACCGATCGGTCTGCCTCCTGGTTGATCGGTCTGTGGACCGATCGGTGATCGTCGAGGCTGAGCTTGATCGGTCCAGCCGATCAGTTGGGCTCGATCGGTCCAGCCGATCGAGGAGAGCGCGGCGTTGATTTTTTAGTTGTTGATAAAGCATCAGCGGTAAGATTTCATATATATACGTAAATCTTTATGCGCGTTTTGCAGATGCCGAAGTCTTTATATCTCGCACTGCGAAGAAATCTAGGGTCGACCGATCGGGCCCAACCGTCATCGCCGCGAGTCTGGCCGGTGCGGACCGATCAGCTGGCGGTCGCCGCGCCGTGACGATCAAGTTCGTCGCCGAGAAGATCGCGATCTCCAACCCCGGCTGGGCCAGCCGCCCGAACCTGTTCACCGCCGACCGGATCGATTCGCGGATCGCGCCGCTGTCGCTGCCCGCCATCTGGCCGGAATCCGGCCGCGATCCGGCCGGAATCTGGCCGCGATCCGGCCGACGGTGGCCGGGCGTCCAGTGGAAGGTCGGCAGTCGGTGGTTTGGCGAGGTTGGCGAAGAAGACGAGAAGAGAGATGATGCCGCGTTTTTTTTTTTTTTTTTGACTTTGACGTGGAATGTCAACTCATCTCTACCGCACCAAACCGTAAAAATTGCACCGCAGGAGAGCATCCTTATATATATAATAAATTTTAAAAGGGATTTTTTAAAAATATATATATTATCAAAAAGATCAAAATAATATTTAAGAATATGTCATCTTAATTTTTCATTTGAAATTATTATTTTATATATCGGTCTAATATGTTGCAGTAGAATTTAACCTCCAATAGGATCTATTTCTAGTGAACGAAAAAGTATATATAACTAACTAATTTAGTTACTAGTAAGTCAAATAATTATTGCCAGTGCAATATGGTGGACGTTTAAATTAACAAAGGCGTGAAGAAAGTGATAGAGAATTGTAATAAAAAATATTATCAATTTTACTATAATGTTTGAGATTAAATTTCTAAATTGATAACCAGAAGAACAAGTGGGAGAACTGATGAAATTAAAAACGGACACGTTGCCGTAAAAAACGCACAGATACGAGTTGGCCTTCATTTTTTTAAAATTTTTATTAATCTTGAAATTACAGCTCTAATTTTATAATACCTAACGTTTCTAAATTAATCAAATGACGTATACTATTTTATTATTTAAATGTACCATTTTAAGTACAGTTTGACTCTGTCCTTATAATAAATCTGACTTCTTTTATCCTTTTTTTTTTTTTTTTCTCCTATGAATTTTCTCTCTTTTCCATTTACTTTCTCCTCTCTCCTATATATACCTCTTTTATTTTTTTATTTTCTATATACAAATCATATAATATCCCTAACATCTAAGATTTAATTAATTTTTTTATAAAGTTTTAATAAAATTAAAATAAATAATTAATAACATATTTAAACTTTGTAATATCAAAAATTCATATAAACTAAAATAGATGTAATTGACGTTCTTTAGATCCATTAGTGGGTTTCGATCAAATCCACTAGTGAACTTATTTATTTTAGCTTTTCGAAGATATTAAAATATAATAAAAAGAATCGGTAAAATTTTCACTTTGAGCTTGATATGATATATATATCAGGCCCAACGTGGACTTAATATGGAATCGTATCGAGCCAAATGTGAAGATTTTTGGTAATTTTTTCTTATTATATTTTACACCTTCAAAAAGTCAAAATAAACAATGGAAACATATTTAAACTTCTTGCAATTACAAAAACTCGTATATTAAAATTGATGTAATCAAAACTCTCTAAGGTTGCAAGAAGTTTAAATATATTATCCATTGTTTATCTTAAAATATTAAAATATAATAAGAAAGAATTTATAAAAATCTTCACGTTTGACCCGATAACCGACCTCTTAAATGGTTATATCATAGAATCTTGTTTAAATATTGATCATTGATTAAGATGTGTGTTGTTACTTCAACCATTACAGAGTTATGAAACGGAACAAGTTCCCAAACCTCGTTGAATGTAGCTTCCGATGCATACTTTTTAACTTTAGTAATGAGGGTGTTGAGACAGTTCAGTTTGAGGATTGGTTTGGAAAATTTAACGGATTAAACTTTTGTTGCTAGATGGGAAAATTCATATGGTGTAGTTTAAGACATTTAGAGTAATTTTTGAACTCTGGTTATGAGTGTCTCGAGACGGTCCAGTTTGAGGATTGGTTTGGAAAAATTCAGCGACTTAAACATTTATTATTAGATGGGAAAATCTATTCATATGGTGCAGTTTAAGACTTGTAGACAACATATTCTATAAAGAAAACTTTTGGGGCATGTGAAAACTAAATAGGAAAATAATTTAAAATTAAACCGAAATAATAATCTATTTTAAAATTATTTCATTAATCTTATCAAATGAAAAAAAAAAATCAATTGAGCCCTTGAATATTAATTTTTTTTCCTTTCAACTTCTTATGCTCTAGGCATCATTTGATTTATGAGTCAGTAAATTACCTTAGTGTGCTTCCCTGAACTCATGGAATTTGATTCCCAATTGATGATGGTTGAGGTGGGAATAATGAACCCATCGGGTTGATGAGTTACTTAACAATCTCACATATTGGGTTCTTTCTTAAAGATTCTATGATGTAACTTCAGAAATAAAAAATTTTCGTAATGGACATGATATGTATCATATCAGGTTCAACATAGACCTTATATAAAATCATATCAGGCTCAACATAGAGGTTTTTATCGATTCTTTCTTATTATATTTTAATACCTTTGAAAAATCAAAATAATAGATAGAATATTTGAACTCCTAAAAATTAAAATATGTGCAATCTGATATCTTTAGGTAAATCAAAATCCATTGATGGACCTAGATAACTTCAATTGCACTCATTTCAGTTCCTATGAATTTCTAGAGTTGCAAGAAATTCAAATATGTTATCTGTTGTTTTTTTTTTACTTCTCAGATGTGGCAAAATATAATAAGGAAGAATCGTCAATGTGTCTGATATGAAATCATATCAGGCCCGACGTGGTTCTAAAATGATTCTATATCAGGCTCACGTTGGGCCTAATATGATTTCATATCAAGCCTAAGTTGGGCCTGATATGATATATATTAGGCCCAACAACTTAATGAAACATGATATTTTAGCTTAATTATAGTTAGTTATTATGTGAAAGTATGAACTTTGTACTATAAACTTGAATGAATTCTCCTGTACTACCATGCATTTACAATCATAGATGAATTGTTGATACTGACAAAAGCAAAATTTAGTCTTCATGACAATAATATGGCACTATGGACCATCAACCACTTGTCTTCGTCACGATTTGAGAGGTCAGCTATAAAAAATTAAACTTGGGATTTATCAACACTGAGCCGACATTGCCAACTATGAATTATTTTTTTGACATGTGAATTATTCAGAGGTGGAGGTGAGGACCTTTGAATAGTTTAAGGGACGTCGTTGATTGATATGGAATCATATAAGGTCCAATATCATGCCCCAACGTGGAAGTTTTTGTCGATTCCTCTTTATTGTATTTTAACACTTTAGAGAAGCCAAATAAATAATGGATAGCATATTTGAACTCCTTGTAACCTCAGGATTCCACAACAACTGAAATAGATACAATCAGAGCTCTTTAGATCCATCAGTGGATTTAATTTATTCAAAACCAATTGATTGACCTAGAGACCTCAGATTGGATCTATTTAAGGTCTTATGTATTTCTAAGGCTATAAGAAGTCCAAAGGTATCATCCATTGCATATTTCAACTTCTCTAAAGATGTTAAAAATTTCTCAAAAGAATCAACTAAACCTTAGCCCCCATGGGCCTGATATAAATGTTTTATGGTTTAGCTGATTTTTTTGCTAAAATTTTAACACCTTCAAAAAAAGATGAAATATGCAATGGATGACATTGTTGGACTTCTTGTGGCCTCAAAAATCCACAGAAATTGAAATGGTTACAATCAGACATGTTTAGGTCAATTAGTGGGTTTTGGTCAAAATCTACTGATCGACATAGATACCTCATATTGCGATAATTTCAGATCCTATGGATTTTTGAGACAGCAAGGAGTCCAACAGTGTCATCTATTGTATATTTCGACTTCTCCAGAGGTATTAAAATTTTATCAAAAAAATCGGCTAAAGTATAAATCCATTCATATCAAGCCCACGTTAAACTTGAAATTTTTCCATATCTAGCCCAAAGTGGGCATGATATGATTCATATCAAACCCATCGGGAGTTAGGTTTAGCTGATTTTCTGATAACATTTTAATACTTTCGGAGAAGCCGAAATATGCAATGGATGACATCGTTGGACTGCAAGGAGTCCAACAATATCGTCCATTGCATATTTTGACTTCTCCTAAAGTGTTAAAATATTATCAAAAAAATCAGCTAAACTCTAACCCCCGTGAACTTGAACTTGAACTTGATATGAAAAATATCAGGTCTACATTGGATCTAATATGAAAAAATATCAGGTTCACATTGGGCCTAATATGAAAAAATATTAGGTTCACATTGGGCCTAATATGGAAAAATAATAAACCCACGTTGAGTCTTATATAGAAAAATATCATGTCCATATTGGGCCTGATTTGTATATATGCATTCAAAAGAGAGAGAAAAGAGAAAAGTGAGAAAAAAAAAAAAGAGAAGTATATGTATAAATAAGAGAAAAGAGAAGAGAATAATAATTGAGAGTTAGAATAAAAAGAATAGTAAATTAAGTATGACATTTGGTAAATATCAAAATATAATGTATTTTTTAATTAATTCATTAAAATTTATAAATATGAGTGAATCATTTGATAAATTATTAAATTTTATTTAAAAGTTTTTTTAAGGTTACTCACATAAATCGAAAAATGATAAAGATGAACCATCAGTCAAATATTAGATCAACCGCCCATGCAAGTAAAATTTAAATTGATGCACCAGCCCACGAGTTGGTCTCTATTATATTTTACTAAAAAATTAAATTAATTATGTAGATATCCCCAATAATTCGTCCTCAGAGCTAAAGGACGAGTTGGTCTTCGTAGTTCATACATCAATGCTTATCTATTCGTTAGATTTCCGATATCTGATACGGAAAGTGTTCTAGAAAGGTAGAATGGTCAGTGTTCAACGTTAATTAAAGCTGGACTTAAAGATCGTTTTCAGTGGGCATGCACTACTTTGTCCATTAGTTTGGAAATTATGCACGGTCGCTGATGAGGAAAGCTCAGAAGAGAACAATTTTTGCCTTAAAAAAAAGTAAAGTAAGAAAAATAAGATCACAATTGGAATCGTAGCACAAGGAAATTCACTGGAACCTGTGGGCAACCCCAAAAAATTGACTCTCATAAATCAAGTAAGAATAATAGTGTATGTTTTTTTTCTTTGACAAAAAAAATAGAGAGATTTTTGTTGAAAAAAAAAGGATATAAAAGAAGTGGAAAAATAATACAATGATAATAACAAAATTTGAAAGATATAGTTCGGCTGAGTTAATAATTAAATATATTGACTTTTAAGACATATTTGTTTATTCTTTATTGGTGCTACTCTTCTAGTTGTTTAGAGCAAATGATTAAAATTGAAGAAGAAGAAAACTTTGCATCAAAGTGTCAGAACACTCCGAGAATTAGAAGGATAAATAGTTTTTTTCATTTTGTTTTATTGATTTATTATAATGGAAAATTCGAAGTAACGTTAACATCTTCGTTTACTTAGTATTTATATTTTTCAGATGACTAATCTAAAAATCCATTTTTGTATTCACAATTCCATTATGAATATCTTTTTCTGAAGATGGAGAAGCATAATATAAGTAAATACGAAGAAATATAACAAGAAATATAACAAGAACAAGTGCATAGATAGAATAAGAATAAGTATATAGATTCAACAATAAGGAACCTTGTTTTTGATCTCTTGTTGCTATGAATTGCCTCTTGATTAGTTGGAAAATACAACAACACTTGTCTTCCAAAAGCTCAAGAACTGGCAACTTTGAATGCTTGCGAGAGATGCTTCGAATATCCACGAAAATCCTTTTCTAGGATTCTTCGACGCCTTCCAATCGATTCAGTTTTTCCCTAATCGATTGTCACGTCATCCAACAGTTCAAACACATGCAAAATGACTCTTTTTTCGAACTCTAATCGATTGGTGAGCTGTCCAAATCGATTCAGAAGGATTTAATCAATTACCCAATCAATTCTCCAACCTTTTGTTCTCTAACAAAAAGTCTTAATTGATTAGCTCAATTGATTAACAAAGTCTTAATTAATTGTCTAATCGATTCCAAACCCCTACTATGTTTCACGAACTTCTCCCAATCGATTGTGTCAATCGATTAGCTTGGGATGAATTAATTGACTAATTAATTCCCCAACTCACTCTACTTCTCATGACAACAACTCTTAATCGATTAGCAAGCTACCAAATCTATTAAGATCTTCTTAATCGATCAACCTAGTCGATTAACACGGTTGGAATCGATTGGTCAATTGATTCCGGAACCTTCATGAGAAATGCCACTCTAATTGATTGCTCAATCGATTAACCATGTCCCAATCGATTCATAATTGATTGACCAACCCTAACTCACTTGATCGGAGTCTAGGATTCTCCTTACCCAATATCCGATCAACCATAACCTGTTGGGTCTTCCCCACCAAGTGTCCGGTCATCTTTTGACCCACTTGGACTTTCTCTTATACCAAGTGTCTGATCAACCTTGACCTGCTTAGACTTTGTCACTTCCTGTTGGACTTTCAATCACTAAGTGCGGTCCTTCTTGACCCACTTGGATTTTCACTTACCTAAGTTAGAAATAGTCACTTGGTAGATTTCTATCTTATCTAACATTAGTTAGGACTATCCCCTTGTCTAACCGCAGTTAGGACTTTCTGTTGGAGCAATCGTTGTGACCCAAGGTTTTGATGTTTGGGAAAAGTTTTAAGTTAGGTTATTGTTATATTTGATATGTGCTAGCGAGTGTACAAGTTGCAGGTACAACAAGGCAAAGTCCAAGTGTGACTTGGTAAGAATAAAGTCCCGAAGCGAGGATCTCTTGGCAAGGTTGAAGTTCCAGAGCGAGAAACTCTTGGCAAGGTGAAGTCCTGGAGGTGAGGAGCCTCTTGACAATTGAAGATCAGACAACAAAGGACAAGGTCAAAGGAAGTTCTTGAAGGTAAGATGTGAAGGATGAAGAAGTATCTGAGAGACACAAGGCTAATAGAGGAGGGTAGAAGGCAAGGTTGAGGTTGTACGGACAAGGACGGGTGCATGAGAGGTTGTCTCGGGGTAAAATCCTAGGTTTAGGGTTTACCAGTTGATTGGTGACTTTACTAGTCGATTGATGGGAGTGAACGGAGGGCTCTATTCACTCAACCAAAGTGGACTAGATGACTGATCCTAGTACCAGTCGACTGGTATCGAGTCGTTGGTGTGTAACAATTGAATTACCACATAGGCCAGTTGACTGGTAGCAAGAAAATAGCTTGGATATTTTTCCCCATACTCTATATAATGGAATTTGGGATTGTTGGCTTGTGTGACGAAATTAGATGTGGTTCCCCTAATTAGAGTTTCCCAAGCTCTCAAGTGAAATCCAAGTGTCATCGAGTTTATGGAATGGTTTCTCTACTAAGAAGGAGGATTGTGCTACCGAAGTTTGCTGGGGAATCATCCACCTTACAGACAACCGTGGAATAGGAGCATCATCTCCGAACCACGTTAAATGAAACATGTTGTTAGGTTTTGTTCTTCTTATTTATCGTCTTCTAGGGTTAGCTTTCATTTTATACTTGCTATTTTGTATTGGTAACAAGTGTAGGAAGCGAACGTAGTGGGTGATCGACTATTCACCCCCCTCTAGCCGGTGTTAAAGGTCCCAACACTTTCCTCTTGCTAACATGTGATCTTCCTTGATCTACTTAGACTTTCCTTTGCCTAACCAAAGTTAGGTCTTTGCCTTGCTTAACGTCCAGTTATAACTTTACCCTTGTCTAACCCTCGAGTTAGAGCTTTATTTTGCCTAACCTCCAATTAAGACTTTTCCATTGAAATATATGATCCTCCATAACTTACTTAACTTCTCTTTCACATATTGCCAAGTATCCGATCAACCTTGATTTACTTGACCTCTTCTCACATATTGTCCAAACATCAAAATTCAAGCTTGAATCCACCCGAGCTTAGTCAAACTGGTCAACCTTGACCCAAGAATGATTGCACTAATAATCTCCCCCTTTTTGATATTTAACAATATGTTTAAGTTAGGCTAGTTCATATTAGTCCAACTTCATTCTTCATCGCAGGCTAAAGCATGAAACTCCATTCTTCATCTCATGTCAAAGCATGAATGTGGGTTTCTAACTTAAATTCTATATTTTTCCCCCTTTGGCACACATAAAGACTCTCCCCGAGAGTTATTATGTTCAAAGGAATCCAATGAAAGTCTCATACCTTTCATCTATCCTATGCTCAACCTTGAGCATATATTTATCACAATGAAAATTTTCAATCTTCCATTGTCCTCAATCCTTATCATTAAAAGAAAAATCATGCTTTTAAGGAGAAACTTCCTCTCAAAATATTCAAACTTCTATAATTGCACCAACAATGATTTAGAGTTTCTAAACCTTTAGGAAACCCAAAATTAAAGTTTTGAAGTTGAAAATTTAATATTGAAATTAAACATCTTCCTAAACTCCAATTTAATCTCTTATAATCATTCCTTTCTTATTTTCATCAAGAAAGTTATCCTTAAATACTTATCATGGTATTTTAGAGGGTTTAGAAGAGTTAACTCGACTAAACGTGACTTAATAAATAGAAATCATACCACTTAAACCAAAATCAACCTTTCTAATCGATTGGTTTCAGCTACCAGTCGATTCCAACTTATTTGAATCGATTAGCGTTGGGTGTCAATTGATCACTGCATGCAAATCAATTGCCCTAATCTATTACGCCCGCTTAATTGATCACCTAATTGATTTATCGAGTCTATGTGCTCGTGAAAATTCACCCTAATCGATTGAACCAATGGATTAACATAAGGTAATCGATTAGTCTGGTCAATTACCATTTCTAATTTTTCTGATTTCTTAAAATAATTTCATATTCAATTTCATAAAATCATAAATAATTCTATAATTTTCAAAAAAAATATGAAATTTTACATAGACATTACTCATTTCATGTACTATCAGGGAAAAATAGATTTCTATGAAAATAACTCTCATTTTCAAAGATTGACACAAAATTAGAAATCATTAAAAACTTCAATGTTCACTCTACTTTGTATCCAACTAATCAATGGTGATCCCAATCAAAGGATAGACTTTACCAAGATTTTATAAAATGATTTTGAAATATTTTTCAAACCAAAGTTTTCAACCACAATCTTTAAGCTAAATGTACATGACTTGTACACTTGCTTTCCCCATGATTAATTAGATTTCTCAAAATTCATGTATTTGATGAAACTAAAAACTCAAAAAGATACACTAAATGAACATCTTAAGTTTTGTTCATCCACCTAACATCTCACTTATATCTAATGTACCTCAATAAACATAAAAGTGATCCTTATAGTCTTGTGAGATGTAAAATATGTTTTCCCTAAAACTAAGGGATTATGCATATCTCACTAGATAATTTAAACTTTGATCATCTAACCTAGGATGTCAATTGATGTTATTGTCCTTAATTTTAAGAAATTTAAAATAATACGTGATAATGATTATGACATACATCAAATGAGTATTTTTCAAAAGAAAAATTATCATAAATAAATGATGCATATTGTATGACATGACATATAACATGTTTCATATGAGTACGAATGCAAAGTATAATGATACAGCACACAATATATGATAATTTTAAAATAAATAAAATATCTAGATTCTCTATCTAAGTACCATCAACTAATTACTAAGTTAAAAATAAACCTAAGTTGCCCTTATTCCCTAGAAATTACCAAAAACTCAACTTGCATTTCTTTGAATTTTATCCTAGTTGTGTCATTTTAATCAAACTCAATTCCTAATCATTTTGATTGACACACTTTTACTTTTCAAGAGTAAAAAAATTAAACCTTCATTATTTTTAGGTGCATATCTAATTTCATTAGATTTTTTTCCTAAACCATTTACTATCTTCCTATCCTTAGGTATAGTAATCCTAACATAAAAAGACTTATAATGTTTCATAAAGTTTTCATGCTTCCTAGTTTCATGATAAATAGTATTAAATGATAGAAATGTTTCTTAGCATGCATTTTATCATGATTTAAATAAGTATCATTAACTAATGGTACGTTAGTTGTACCCTTGGAAGTTCTCCTTTGATTTGAGCTTTCTCCTTTGTTTAACCCTCCCTTTGGACATTGATTTTGGTAATGACCTTTTTGATTGCATATGAAGCACATAATGTGCTCCTTGCCTTTGCGTATCATGGGTAAGGTCTCTTTTGGCTTCTCCTTGCCATTAGGTATCACTTGGGTCTTTTTCTTGCCAAATTTAGGAAACTTGATATTATAATATTCTTTTTTCTTATACTCAAAGTAAATAATATGATCTTTATTTTTCTAATTAAAATTTTTTATACCTTTGCTTGTAGGGGTGACACATGATCCTTCTTCATTTGACCTGGAGGTATAGGTTTCTTCTTGCTCTAACATCAATGATTGACGCTCTCCCTCAATCTTAAGGTGGATTCCTCTTAAACTTCATCCACGAATATTGAGCACCTCTCAATCTCCAAATCCTCATGCACATGAAACAAAGAGTTTCCTTCTTTGCCTTTGTCGTTGCGTTTCCTTGAGGATGCATCTTCATGAAACTTTGTTAATTTGCTCTATAGTTCCTTAGTATCTTGAAATTCTCTAATTTTGTACAATATGGTGCTTGGCAATAAATTAACCAATAATTTGGTTATCTTATCATTTGTCTTGCACCTCTTGACTTGTTTCTCGGTCCATTACTTCTTCTTGAGGAGCTTTCCGTTGTCATCAATTGGAGTTTGAATTCCCTCTATTAGAGCAAATCATTGCTCTATATCCATCATGAAGAAATTTTTGACTCTTGATTTCCAAATATCAAAGCGCCCAATTTTGAATGGTGGAGGTGCTCAGATATCGTATCTAAATCCATCTTGACACTCCATTTTTGAACTTGAGCACCTTGAATGATAATTTCTTGACTTGTTGAAATTAGGGCTTTAGTTTCACTTTCTTCTTCTTTCTATAGCTCATTTCTCTTTGGCGATTAGTCCAAGAACAGTGCCCTCGCTCTCATACCACTTGTTAGGACACTTCGAGAGCTAAAGGGGGTGAATAGCTTCTTTCGCTTCATCTTGTTGATTTATTGCAGCGGAAAACTTGAAGTAATGTTAACACCTTCATTTACTTAATATTCACCTCCTTGAGGTGACTAATCTAAGGGTTTACTCCTCACACTCACAACCTCACTATGAATACCTCATTCTAGGAGGCGGAGAAGCCTCGTTCAAGCAAATACAAGAAGATACAACAAGAATAAGTAAATAAATACAACAATAATGAACCTTGCTCTTAATCTCTTGTTGCTATGGATTGCCTCTTGATCGGTTGGAAAGTACAGTAACACTTGTTTTCCAAAAGTTCAAGAACCAACAACTTTGAATGCTTGCGAGAGATGCTTTGAAATATCCATGAAAATCCTTTTCTAGGGTTCATTGATGCCTCCCAATCGATTCAGCTTTTCCCTAATCGAGTGTCATGTCATCCAATTGTTTAAATACCTATAAAACGACTCTTTTTTCGAACCCTAATCGATTAGTGAGGCATTCCAATCAGTTCAGAAGGATTTAATCGATTACTCAATCAACTCCAACCTTCTGTTCTCTCACGAAAAGCCTTATCGATTAGCTCAATCGATTAACATAGTCTTAATCGATTCCAAACTCTACTGTGCTTTGCGAACTTCTCCCAATCAATTATACCAATTGATTGACTTGGGCTGAATTGATTAGTCAATCGATTCCCCAACTCACTGTGCTTCTTGCGACAAACAACTCTTAATCGATTAGCAAACTGTCTAATTGATTAAGATCTTCGTAATCGATCAACCCAATCGATTAACATGGCCGAAATTGATTGGGCAATCGATTCTGGCACCTTCGTGAGAAATGCCACTCTAATCGATTATCCAATCGATTGGCTATGTCCCAATTGATTTCCTAATCGATTTACCAACCCTAATTCACTTAATCTGAGTCTAGGGTTCACTTTGTCTAACATCCGGTCAATCGTGATCTGTTGAATCTTCCCCACCAAGTGTCAAATCAATCTTTTGACCTACTTGAACTTTCTCTTATGCCAAGTGTATGATCAACCTTTATCCTACATGGACTTTCTCTTTGACAATTTTTCGTTGGACTTCCGATCACCAAGTGCAGTCCTTCTTGACTCACTTAGATTTTCACTTGTCTAACCTCCAGTTAGGACTAGTCATTCGGTAGACTTCCACCCTGCCTAACCTCAATTAAGACTTTCCTCTTGCCTAACCGCAGTTAGTACTTTCCTCTTGCTAATGTGAGATCCTCCTTAATTTACTTAGATTTTTCTTTGCCTAACCACAGTTAGGTCATTTGCCTTGCCTAATCTCCAATTACAATTTCACCATTTTCTAACCCTCGAGTTAGGATTTTACCTTGCCTAACCTCCAGTTAGTACTTTTCTAATCAAGTATCTAATCCTCCATGAACTACTTGACTTCTCTTTTATATATTATCAAATATCCGGTCAACGTTGACCTACTTAACCTCTTCTTATATATTATCTAAATATTAAAACTCAAACTCAAATTCACTTAAATTTAATCAAATTAGCCAACTTTAATCCAAAAATTATACCAATAATTTTCCCATATAAAGTTTGATTTGTTTTGTGATCGATTCTAGAAATTCCATCTATTTCAATTGTCCTTTTCACTCGCATTTCTACGAGTAGCATTTTCCATGGAATCCAAACAAAAATTCTTATGTCATTAAACCTTTTATCAATCTAAAATTTCCTTTAAAAACAGACTTTTGACAGGCAAGAAAAGTACGTGCATTAATTTTAAATAAGAAAAAAAAGGTACTAGAAACAAATTGAAATTGCATTCCACTATTTTGCATTGCTAATTTAGTTTATCCTTTTATTGAAACTATAATTGTCGAGACCATGGTTACACGTGGTCCGGTTAACTTATTGAAAAAACTCCTGTAGAATTTAAATTAAATTTTGTTTGTATTTTTATATGTGCATTAGATACGATATATATATATATATATATATATATATATATATATATATATATATATATATATATATATATATATATATATATATATATATATATAGTGATGCGGCGAAATATGAAGGTTCGTTTGATATAGGATTAGGATCAATTGTCAAGGTAGAGATCAAAGTTAAAGTTGTCAACGTCATGATGTCAAAGGACCAAATGGGGGACAATTACAGCTGTCGATTGGACATTCAACGCCCGATCGGTGGGAGACATGCCCAAGCGGGCCACCCATCCTGCTCAGGATAATATGATAAAATAATCCGACGTTTAGTGTAGAGCAACAAGACGCTTAGGAGACTGGTTAGCTTGTCCGAACAGGGGAGGACATGTTATTACTCAGTCACCGCAGGGAAGAGTAACTGAGGCCGACAGAGCGGAGGGGTCCCGGCCAAGCGGCTACCCCACTCGGCCAAGCAACGAGACCACTGTCGTATATCTCAACATCTTTTTAGGAGCTAATGCCACTGACACGAGGTATGGTCGACAAGCGGATCATACGGTAGAAACATCTATTGTCTTGTCAGGGATATGTATGCCCTATTAAGGTATAGTGTCAGAGGTACTTTCCTGACAAGCCCCTTCATGGGACATATTGGAGAATGTGCTCATGCCTCGAGGAGTATGCATGTCATCCACCAGGGCTCTATATAAAGGGGGTCCATCACCGCCGGAGGTACGCGTTATTCGCTGTTTGCGCCTACATTACTGTTGCTCTGCTTTCCTTCTACACATTCGGTGACTGATTTGAGCGTCGGAGGGCCAACGCTGGGGATCCCTTCCCTGTCTTGGCACTAACATTACTTATTTTGCAGAGCGGAGCGAGGTCTACATCCGATCAGCGAAGCCGCCACATCCCCAGCTTTCCACCTTCCCGCTTTCGGACAGGATCATTTTGGCGTCATCTGTGGGAACGTAACCTGTATCCGAACGAGAAGATGGAGGATGTTGGACGATTCACGATGGTGACACTGACGCAAGAGGAGCTCGACATGCTGATACAAGCCCGAGCGACAAAAATAGTAGAGCAGTAGCAACAACAGGCGTTGGTCGAGCGCCAAGTGCAGGAACCCGTAACATCAGCCGCTGGCCGACCAGCTAAACATGAAGACCGAGCGAACCAAATATCTGCTTGAGGGAAGAACAAGAAGCCGACTGGCACATATGGGGAAGCGCCCAATGCGTCTATCCCCTTCCACCGAGCGTTGTTCAGGACCCCATCGGAGGAACGGGGCCATGTAGACAAGGATCGAGGATCTTCATTGGACGATATGCCCATTCGGGATGTAAGGAAAGGGAAGGCGCCAAGGGATGACGATTTGCCTAAGCGAATTAATCAACAATTTTCGCAAGAGATTCTGAACGATCCCCTACCACGACACTACACTTCTCTGGCGATCGAAGAATACAACAAAACTACCGACCCGGATGACCATCTGACCAAATTTGATAATGCAGCCACACTTCACCGGTACACTGATGGGGTGAAGTGTCAGATCTTCCTCACCACCCTCTCTGGATCAGCACAATGTTGGTTCAAGAGGCTGCCGATCGGCTCCATCCACAACTTCAAGGACTTCCGAGCGGTATTTCTACACCATTTCACTAGCAGCCACCGCAACCAGAAGACGAGCATAAATTTGTTCTCACTGAAGCAAGGGCCCAAGGAAGTATTGAGGGCCTACATCCAGGGCTTCAATCAGATGGCAATGAACATCCCAACAGTCTCCTTAGATGTATTGGTAAACACCTTCACCCAGGGGCTCACCGAAGGAGAGTTCTTCCGATCGCTCATTCGAAAGCCACCGAGGGACTTCGACCACTTGCAAAGGAAGGCCACAGAGTACATAAATATGGAAGAAACTCAAATGGCCAGAAGAAGGGAGGTGTCGGCTGAACCCGCAGCAGCACCTGAGCGGTGATCGCCAAGCAGCCATCAGCCTCCTAAGGGGCCTCAATTGGGGGGAGTGCAGCCACACAACGAACCCAGGACGCATGTCGTGCAACATGTGACGATCGGTCGCCCAAAGGCTACAAAAGGTAAAATGTGGATGCCAATGTTCTGTTCCTTCCACCAGTCGGCAACGCACAACACACGGGACTGTTACGACCTGACGCCAATAGCTAGTAGGTCGGTTCCGTGAGGATATCGTTGTCAATCCCCATCTCCTAATCAGCGACACAGACACTGATCAACTAGGCGAAGGGAGGAAGAAAGGACAGTAGATGAACCACACCCTCATTAATCTCAGAGGTGGCATAACTAGAGTCCTGCCCGAGCCTCGGCCGAGCGGAGCAGACCTTCAGCTCGAGAGGAGGAGAACAGGAGTAACACCGCTAGGGGAGGAATAGGAATGATCGCTGGTGGGCCGACCGACGATGATTCCAACCAGACGAGGAAATCACATGCTTGGTGACTCGAGATCCACGTCGTTGGCTGCAGCAAGGAGAATGTTGAAGAACCCAAGATCAGTTTCAGCCCAAAAGATCTAGAGGGAGTGGAGATTTCTCACGATGACACGTTAATCATCCGAGCGATAATCGCTAACTACGTTATTCATCGAACCTTTGTTGACACAGGGAGCTCGGTGAATATCATATTTAAGAAGACGTTCGATCAGCTGCAAATTGACCGGAGAGATTTGCTGCCCATGACGACTCCACTCTACGGATTCACAGGCAACGAAGTGTTGCCGATCGGCCAAGTCCTCCTTGTCATTTCACTTGGGGAGGAGCCGCTAAAGAGGACAAGGACCACAAATTTTATTATGGTGGACGCGCCGTCGGCCTGCAACGTCATACTGGGCTAATCAACATTCAATGAGTTCCGAGCGGTGGTATCCACCGTCTGCCAAAAAATCAAATTCCCGGTAGATGACAAGGTGGGCGAAGTCAAAAGCGTCCAGTTGGCCGCTCGCCGATGCTACGCCGAGATGGTCAAATCCGAAGCAAGGTTTGCTCGGAAGAACCTCGCTTGGGGGTAAACGCGATCACAAAGAAACCTCCTATGTTGGTCTATAATGGAGGAGGTACAAATTTACCCAAGTCGGTCGGAGGTAACTACCTTTGTAGTCGCCGACCTGGAAAGCGAGAAGAAGGCAGAGCTGGTCTCTTGTCTCAGACAAAATTATGACGTGTTCGCCTGTCGACACATGAGGTCCCTGGGATTTCGCCGAGCGTGGCTCAACATGAGCTTCACGTTTGACCGGACGCTAGGCCCATGAAGCAGAAAAAGAGGGACTTTAGCACGGAGCAGAACTTGATCATCCGGGCAGAGATCGAAAAATTATCGGAGGCTGGACACATTCGAGAAGTCCAATTCACGAGCTGACTCGCTAATGTCATGCTAGTCGGCTATGGGTGTCAATTCGGGTGGGTCGGGTCGGGTTGGGTTGGGTTGAGTTTTTTTTTTTTTTAACCCAACCCGAACCCGACCCGAACCCGAGTTCAACCCAAAACACCTCAACCCGAACCCGAACCCGATCAACCCGAACCCGACCCATATAACCCGAAAATCCAATTCAAAACGACTTTTTTGGGCTATTTTCCCTATAATTCTTCACTTTTATCTCAATATTCCATCATTATCATACAAACATGATATTAATATACATAAAAACATCTAAATTTTTAAAATAAAATTTGATTTAACCCCAAAAAAACCCACAAAACCCTATATTTAAGCCAATCCGGGTCAACCCGAATCCGACCCGACCCAACCCGAAATTTTTTTACTCTCCAACCCTCCAACCCGAACCCGACCCGAACCCGAAAATTCCCAACCCGAACCCGATTTTTTTCGGGTCGACTCGGGTTGGGTCGTCGGGTCGGGTTCATTTTTGACACCCCTACTAGTCGCCAAGCCATGCAACAAGTGGAGGGTCTGCATCGACTTTCATGACTTGAATAAGGCATTCTCGAAGGATTTCTATCCGCTGCCCAGGATCGATCAGATGGTGGACTCTACGGCAAGCTGCGAGATGATATACGTGCTCGAGCATACCAAGGATACCACCAAGTGTCGCTCGCCTAGGAAGATCAAGAGAAGGTCAACTTCATCACGGCCAACTGAACGTATTGCTACAACGTTATGCTGTTCGGATTGAAGAACGCCGGCGCCACCTACCAGAGGCTGATGAATAAAGTGTTTCATTGACAGATCAATCGTAACATAGAGGTATATGACGATGGCATATTGATAAAATCCCTCCAAACTATTGATCTTTGTGCAGATATTGAAGAAACATACCAAACCTTAAGGGCATATGGGATAAAATTGAACCTGAGCAAATGTCTGTTTGGCGCAAAGAGTGGCCGCTTCCTCGGATACATCATCACCGAATGGGGCATCGAGGTGAATCAGAGCAAGGTGAAGGTGCTACAAGATATGCCCCTGCCCCGCAACTTGAAGGAGGCCCAACGGTTGACTAGACGGATTACCGTGCTATCAAGGTTCATCTGTAAGTCATCTGACCAGAGTCATCTGTTCTTCAAGGTGCTGCACTGAGCGACAAAATTTCAATGTGATGCAAAATGTAACAAGATGCTGGAAGAGCTTAAGGAATATCTCAACTCCTTGCCTGTACTGGCTAAGCCGAGCACTGGTGAGCCGCTCTGGATCTATCTGTCATCCACCGAGTATGTGGTTGGCTCGGTATTGGTAAAGTAGAATGACCATGAACAACAACCTGTGTATTTTTTGAGTCATATATTGAAAGATGCAGAATCCTACTACACTTATCTTAAAAAATTAGCATACGCATTGGTGCTAGCCACTCGGAGACTTCGCTCATACTTCCTGGCGCATCCGATCGTCGTTATGACTAACAGCGCCCTAGGAAGGGTCCTTCTAAACCTAGAGGTGTCCGGATGACTGATCAAGTGGACGACTGAGCTCAATGAGTTTGACATTTAGTATCAGCCCTGAACGGCGATTAAAGCCTAGACCTTAGCTGATTTCGTCACAGAGGTCCAGAACACTGAGCCAGATGAAACTTGGAAAATATATGTCGACAGCTCATCCACTCGGCAAGGGAGTGGGATCGGCATTCTGTTAGTTTCACCTCGGGAAGATCGGATGCAACTGTCCGTATAGCTGGATTATCAAGCGACAAATTATGAAGCCGAATACAAAGCCTTGATAACCGACCTATAGGCAGCTCTACACGTCGGAGCTAAAAAATCCTTATTAACTCGGGCTCCCACCTAGCTGCCCAGCAGTTATCAGGGACGTTTAAAATAAGCAGCTCCCGACTCAAGCAATATGCGGAAGCCTTCGAGAAGCTGAAAGCAAATTTTCAAGAAGTCATTATACAGAAGATCCCCCGATTAGACAACCAGACAGTAAACGAACTAGCTAAGTTAGCTAGTTCATTATCTCCTGTCGTGATAAGCCAACCGATTGAGCAAGTCTCACTGGTGTCACATATTGATCGGATGGAGGTAGTCTCCTTCTTAAATGACTGGAGGACATCGGTGATTGAATTCCTTCGATCAGGTGACACCCCATCTGATCAGGATGTAGTTTGTCTATTGAAAAAGAGGGTCAAACTATTACACTGATCGGGGACCAGTAATATAAGCGAGCTTTCTCAAGGTCACTACTCAAGTATGTCGGATCAGAAGACACATAGTACATCCTCCAAAATATGTATCAAGGCTCCTGGAGAAGTGATCTGGGCGGCCGATCACTAGCCCGAAAGATCCTTCTGGCCGGATATTTGTGACCCACACTTCAAAAAGACGCCGCTCGGATAGTAGCTACTTGCTTGTCCTACTAAAAATATCACAATATCCCGCACTGACCGACCGAGGAGATGAAGGTGTCCACAGTATCTTGCCCGTTCGACCAATAGGGCATGGACATTTTTGGACTGTTTCCAATGGCAACCGCTCAGTGAAGATTCCTGCTTGTCGCTGTGGATTATTTTTTAAAATGGGTGGAAGCCGATCCATTAGCAAAGATAATCGAACAGATGGTCATCAAATTCGTTTGACAGAATATCTTGTGTCGGTTTGACATCCCTCGCCAGATCATCTCAGTCAACGGGAGACAGTTCGCCGGTCGGAGGCTCAGGAGTGGTATGAAGGCTATGACATTCAACTAGCCTTCACCTCAATGGCTTATCCCCAAAGCAATGACCAAGTGGAAGTCAACAACCGGGAGATCCTTAGAGGTTTACGAGCTTGGATCAACCACGTAGAAGTCGACAAGCTCCCCAGCATCCTGTGGGCCCTTCGCACGACTCCAAAGGAGGCGACCGGCGTAACACCATTTCATCTGGTGTATGACGGTGAAGCGTTAATCATGGTGAAAGTCGGAGTAGAATCCGATCGGGTGCTGCTCTACGATGAGGGGAATGCCGGGCGAAGACTTATGGAGCCTGATTTTCTGGATGAGGTGCAGGATAAGGCGACCATTAGGCTGATGGTGTACCAACAGAGTATGAAGTAGAACTACAATCGGAGGGTGATCCCGATGTCCTTCCAGGTTGGCAATCTGGTGTGGAAGAGGATAAAGTCAGTCAACGATGTCACCAAACTTAAAGTCCCATGGGTGGGACCTTACAAGGTCGTGCAGCAGCTTCGGTCGGGAGCCTACTACCTGGAGGGCAAAGACGGAAGACAACTCAAGCGGCTATGGAGCACGAACCATCTCTAAACCCTATATGGCTGGGTGAGAGGTGCATGAATAAATATATGTATACCCGTATAACTGCATGTATGTCTTCTAGATGCAGGACAAATATGAATAAAATTATAAGTGTTCCAGACTCTTGAGTCAATCGGCCAAGTTAAAAGTTGAGCGGCGATTATAAACTCTAGTCTTCACTGACGGTTGAGAGGTGACCTTAAACCCTCGCCTATGTCAGCAGTCGAGCTGCGACCTTAAGCTCTCATCTACATCAACAGTCGAGCGACGACTTTAAACTCTTATCTACATCAGCAGTCGAGCGACGACCTTAAACCCTCATCTACATCAATGGTCGAGCGATGACCTTAAACCCTCGTCTATATCAGTGGTCGAGCGGCGACCTTAAACCCTCATCTACGTCAATGGTCGGGCGACGACCTTAAACCCTCGTCTATGTCAGTTGTCGAGCGATGACTTTAAACCCTCGTCTACGTCAACGGTCGAGTGGCAACCTTAAACCCTTGTCTATGTCAATGGTCGAGCGACGACCTTAAACCCTCATCTACGTCAACGGTCGAGCAACGACCTTAAACCCTTATCGTCATCAATGGTCGAGAGACGATCTTAAATCCAAGTCTGCGTCAATCGTCAAGCGATGACATTATACCCAAGGTTACGTTTTCAACAGCCAAGCGACGACTATAAACTCGAGTCTATAGCGACTAATAGTTGAACAATCATGCTAAAACTAAGTCTACGACAAACGAAGAGGAATGACGAATATGTAAGCCGAGAATAAGGCTGACTAGGAAAAGTGCTGCTCGAAGGAGCAATAGTTTCCACTAAATTAAAGTCATTCGGAAGCTTGGGATCGCTTAGACCATCAGTGACTAGCTACCTTGACGATTGGGAGGACATAGCATAACCCTTGGAAATTTTTCACCATTCGGTCCTACTTGAATCGAATGGCAAAACATGCATGAGTAAGCGCGACAACCAATAAAATAAGGAAACGCTGAATGACTCATGGCGATGCTTGAATAAACATACTCGAACAAACAAAGGTATGCTGAACGGGCAAACTTGCATTAACACTTAGAAAAATTTTACAAGATATCACGGGGTAGTACAACAAAGAGGCAAACTTCACAAAAGGCAGGCTCACTCGAGATAGTCCAACACATCGTTAGGCAGTGACTCGATCAGCTTATCCCGGCTGATGACCTTATTGGTCAGAGTGGCAGGAATATGGTCGCTGCCCTTCAACTAGTCGAGCATCCCATCGATGGCGAGGTTGAAGAGGTGGAGCACCCAATCGGTGAGCTGGTCATTGAAGGGGTCTGAGCAGAGGTAGTCTCGCTTCATGAGCTCAAATTGGCTTGACCCGACGCCTTGATAAACCTCTAAAGCCATTCGGGAGGCCTCTAGTTCGGCTTTCATTGAAGCTAGCATAGCATCCTTAACGTCTAGCTTTTCTTGCCCAGTTGCTTATTTAGCCGATCGGTCTCCCGCTCAGCCTTCAATGTTGCCTCCACCTCCTTTAAACTCTGAGCCAGGATCTGAGCTTCTTTGTTCTTTAGTTCTAAATCCTCGATCGCTCGAAACTTCCTGATGTTGGCCGAATGGATCTTCGCTTCGAAGGTGTTTGCCTACTTATTAAGTCGCGCTAGTTACGTGGCCTACTAGATGCTTTTGCCCTTCTCTGCCTCCAGCAGCTCGGCGCTCTTCTGTAGATCAGCCTTTAGTTGAGCGGCCACGACAGTTAGCTGTTCCACACGCACCTCTGAAGCTACCGATTAGCCGCTCGGAGCGCGTAGCTGCTGGACTTCATGCTCCAAATAAGCGAGCCTGTGGCACATGGCTAGACTCTCTATCCAGAACTGTAGCAACAAGAAAATTTTAAGATCTGAATGAATAAAAAGTAAATGCAAAGGTAGTGTACATACCCCAGTGGACATCTGGGTGTGATTATTAGAGAGCTCCCCTGGAAAGATGACCGTCGCACGGGCCCGAGCATCTACCCATATTTGTGTGAGTGACCCTTGGATCCTTATCTCATGCTCAAGGGTGAGGAGCGCTGAGTCGTCCGCATTGTGATACTCATCGATTGGCAGATGGATAATCGCCGTTATTTCCCTCTGGTTGCTCGGGCCAAAAGGGTCTGAGGTCGCCCTACCCGTAGATCGAGACGTGGGAACTGGTCGGATACGGGACATCTGGGTCGACGATAAAGATTGAGGCTGCATGAAGGTGACCAACGGTGCACAATGGTCCCTTGCAGCAACCCGGGCAAGGACGGTGTCCGGTCAGATGAAATGGAGGTGTGGAGCGCTAGTTCTGCTAGTTCGGGGGGAGCGGGCGTAGATGTCTCGCCTTGCTCAGAGGATGGACGTGAACCGCCTCACACCAGAGTTTACAGTACGAAAGTGGCAGAGCAGGAGGATGCTTCCGCGCGACATCTCTTGCGATGTTGCAGGGGTTTGTCGGAAGTAGCTGATTCCGAAGCCACCGCGATCGAATGCATTAACAGTCATTCGGGAGGAAGGTCCGCTATATCAGCTGTTACATCACTCACCGCTGTCTGGCTTCTTCCACCGCTGATTGACTCTTGTGTCCCTTCTGCTTCACTGAGTGGATCCTCATGAGAGCAGACCGATTATAGGTCGCAATTCTCCAGCTCGACCATGACCGTGGCATTGATCTCCACATCCGTGAGTTTGCTTTTGCCGGCCAGAGCACCCTTAACATGATGCAAGCTGTAAAAAGAAAGCAAAATAGTTAGATTTAAGGATGAAGGGAAGAAAGAGCATACCTAGGCTGGACGGAAGCCGTGTACAGATCAGGCTCAAGCCGAACACATAAAGGACGCCCTCCAGCAGCAACTTATGAATGTGATACTTCTGACTGATAAGCTTAAAGTTGCCTAGAGATAGTCCAACCGACTTTTACACTTCCTGAGTGGTAGTGGGCTCGTCACTTCTAGCTCTCATCCAGTCGGGAAATTTGACCGGTCGGGAAAGCGAATGAAGAAGTAGTGGTCACTCCAATGCTTGTTGGAGGACGATATTTTATCAAAGAAGACCAAGCCCACTCGGGATTGGAACAAAAAGTCCCCGGCTCAGACAGTTTGGGATAATAAAAGTAATGGAAGAGTCGAGAAGTCAAAAGAATGTCGTGCGGGCGGAGCAAAACTATGACCCCAAACAGCAGCCAAAAGGAGTTCGACACTAATTGATTAAGAGAAATACAAAAATATTTACAAATAGTGGAGAAAAATAGATGAACAGGGAACCGTAGACTAGCGACAAACTGGTCCTTAAAGAAACACAAAAAAACCCGAGGGTGGATCGTGCGGTAGATTGTATATAGAAGGAATAGCAACTTGGTAGTCGGATGGTAATTCATAGATAGATTTTAGGCTTTCAATATCGTCCCCGTCGAACTTGGACTCGGTGGAAGTATACCAGAACCAAGGGATAGGGACGGACGGTTGCGAGGAACTAGCCATCGAAAATGGGGTCGAGGAAGAACAACGAACGGATTCAACTGAGAAAAAGTGAAGGAGCTTACAGGAAAGATCGCCGAAGAAGAAGAAGCAACAAAACATCGCGGAGAGAGCTTGAAGACGAAAGCGTGAGGAAGGAAGGAGACAACGATGCAAATGAGGCTTATAAACCTCATGGTCGATCGACCTGAGCCGTCCGATCCAAGGTTACGAAAAACTAGGAGAAGATACAGCCGTTGAATTTGAAATGGTGTGGATATCCGTCTGTCACGTCAAACATGCAGTGACAGAAAATGGGACGCATGGCGTGCATCTAGCGGAGGGCATTAATGAGGCTTAATTAAAAGGTATGGTCGCATGATCGGTCATAATTATCGAAGATTTACATGATCTTCAAGAAATTTGGATGACGTCAGGGCGCTCAACCGAGGGAGTGCAACGAAAGAAGAAAATTTGCCAAATGTTGTCACACATCGTCCCGACCGGGCACAGATAATGGATGGTCATATAGCTGAACGGCCAGGACACCATTTGCTTGGGGTGGTATGAAACTAAATGGTTGAGACACTATCCGAGCGGCAGCTACGGACCCATCTTAACGAGACGAAGCCGAACGGGGGAAGACGTTTGCGCCGATCAAAAATCGGGGAGCATATGTAAGGTCCGAGCGGTCGTGTAAGACATCGAAGATGCTACTTGTCCAGTCAATCAGACTTGCAACCTCCTTTGACTAGACTTGAGGGAAAGGCTTGTGATGCGGCGATATAAGGAGGCCCACCTGGCACGAGGTCAACTGCCAAGGTGGAGGGCAAAGTTAAGGTGGTCAACGTAGGGTGTCAAAGGGCCGAAGGGAGGACAATTGCAGCGCCGGTCGGGGCATTTAGTGCTCGATCGGCGAGAGACATGCCCAAGTGGGTCACCCGTCCAACTCGGGATAATATGATAAAATAATCCGTCATTTAGTGTGGAGCAGTAGGATGCTTAGGAGACCGGATAGCTTGTTCGAACATGGGAGGACATGTTACTACTCAGTCACCGCAGGGAAGAGCAATTGAGGCCGATAGAGCGGAGAGGTTCCGGCCGAGCGGCTACCTCGCTCGGCCAAGCAATAGACCCACTGTTATATATCTCAACATCTTTTTGAGAGCTAGTGCCGCTGACACGAGGCATGGTCGACAGACAGATCGTACAGAGGAAACTTCTACTGTCTTGTCAGGGATATGCATGTCCTATTAAAGTATAGTGTCAAAGGTACTTTCTTGACATGCCCCTTCATAAGACATATTGGAGAACATGCCTATGCCTCGAGGAGCGTGCACGTCACCCACCAAGACTCTATATAAAGAGGGATCCATCACTGGCGCTATGCGTTATTCACTGTTTACGCCTACGTTACTGTTGCTCCGCTTTCCTTCTACACTTCCGGTGACTGACTTAAGCGTCACAGGGCCAACGCCGGGACCCCTTCCTTGGCTCAGCACCGACATTACTTATTTTGTAGAGCAAAATGAAATCTACAGCCAGTCAACGAAACTGCCACATCTTCAACTTTCCACCTTCTCATTTTCGGACACGATCAATATTCATTAAAAATTAACTCTCAGATCTATTATAATAAATACTCATGCATCTATTAACTATGTCAACATTAGCTACAAAACTTTGAATTGTGTTCGTGAAGCTCCCTAAGTTGATTTGACTCAATGAAGTCCAGTTGTAGTTTTTGGCTTAATAACTCAGGGGGTGTTTGGTTCTTTCCTAGGAATAAGAATCGGAATGAGAATCATTGTATTGTGGAATGGGAATGAGTATGAGCATGGATATCACTCTTAAAAGCAATGTTTGGTTAGTTGTATATTTTCTATCGGAATAAATCAAAATTTTCTTTTTTACCCTTAAAAGGAAATAAGAGAAAAAATTAGATGTGAGAGAAAAATAAATGTGAGAGAAAAATATGATGAAAGAGAATGATGAGAGAGAATGAAGAGAGAGAATGTGTGATGAGAGAGAATGAAGAGAGAGAAAGTATGATGAGAGAAAATGAGAAAAGAGAGTGTGATAGGAGAGATCATGATGAGAGAAGATGAGAGAGAAAATATGATGTGAGAGAAAGTACGATGGGAGAGAAAATGTAATGAGAAAAAATAAAGAGAGAGAGTGTGATGAGAGAGATTGAGGAGAGAGAAAGTATTGTGAGAGAGAAAGTATGATTAGAGAAAAAGTACGATGAGAGAGAAAGTGTGATGAGAAAAAAAAAGAATAGTGAGTGTGATGGGAGAGATTGAGGAGAGAGAAAGTATGATAAGAGAGAAAGTGCATTGAGGAAAAAAAGGAGGGAGTGTGACAAGAGAGATTGAGGAGAGAGAAAGTGTGATGAGAGCAAAAGTGTGATGAGAAGAAAAGAGAGTGTGATGGGAGAGATTGAGGAGAGAGAAAGTATGATGAGAAAAAAGAAGGAAGAGAGTGCAATGGAAGAGATTGAGCAGAGAGAAAGTATGATGAGAGAGAAAGTGTAATGAGAAAAAGAGGAAAGAGAGTGTGATAGGAGAGATTAAGGAGAGAGAAAGTGTGTGATAAAATGATGAGAGAGAAAATATGATGAGAGAGAACAAGGAGAGAGAAGTGTTATGAAAAAAATATATATATATATATTTTGATATTTGATATTAAGGGAGAAAATTTTAGTTTTAGGTCAAGGGTATTTTTTGAATAAGAAAATATTTTGATTGATGAAAATAGGGTAATGACTCATTGAAGGGGAGGTACATGGGAATGAGTTATTACCCAATTTCAAGGATTCATTCCCTTATTTATATTCTAATTCCTATAATCCAAACATTAACAATGGCAATCAATGATTCTCATTCTCCACTCCTATTCCCCTAAACCAAACGCCCCCCTCAATGATTAAGAACGAGTTTACGAGTTTGATATGAGGTTAGAGGAACAGTTATAGGTGCATCCAATGCCTCAGGTTTAATATGAGATGAACTTTATAGCACGTGACAATAAGTTGTTGCAGTTGCGATTATGGAGATTATGTCCTTAATCCGGTTGAGATCGGCTGACTCATTGAGTAATTTGGATCGGTCACCGCAAGTAGATCGAACTAAGGTCGGGTCACTCTTGGTCAAATGTTTCCTTATTGGGTTGCCAGTTAATCAGGTCAGCAAGTGATCGGGTCGCCTTTAGATCATGC
Organism: Zingiber officinale; assembly: GCF_018446385.1. Taxonomy (NCBI): domain Eukaryota; kingdom Viridiplantae; phylum Streptophyta; class Magnoliopsida; order Zingiberales; family Zingiberaceae; genus Zingiber; species Zingiber officinale. The sequence goes on along the minus strand of NC_055999.1, from coordinate 108,881,622 downwards.
GAACTAAGGGTTATCCGTTGTCAAAATAGGATGGAGAAGGATAGATAGATACGTCTGGCCCCGACTAAAATCAATGGAATGACAACTACCCATAACTGAATTCAGATCTTTTCCACAGTCGACGGGGAGCCACAATCACCAAGTAAAGTTGGAAGTGAGGTTAAAATGGACCTTCGACGAAACTCATCCGACATTCAAATCAAACACAGCTAAGAAGAAAAACTCAATAGAATGATGTACTTAACTCGTAGAGAAATAATATTGCATACCTAAACTTCTCTATATGTTAGGGCCGACTTAAATCTATTTGAGATCCTAGGTAAAATAAAAATTTATCCTTTTTTAAAAAAATCTTTATTCTTTTTTATTTGGACTTGAGATCGACCATTGTGGATTTAAATATTTTATTAAAATAAATTAAAATATTAATTAAAAAAAAATTGTATAAAATTTAATTATCTGAATATATAAAATTATTAATTAAATTTTCATATTCACACTTTGATAATCAATTTTTTTCAAGCATTGCCAACTTTTATAATCTAGGAGGACTTGTTACACACGAGTATAAACATTTGGATAACCTAATTCAGAGTAGTCTAAGTTTTACGGTATTAAAATATTGTATATTATTTGATATAATAATATATCTCAAGAAGATAAAAAGTATACAATTCATTTAATCAAAAAATAAATGTATTTAGAATTGTTTAAAAATGAAAAATGATGGAGATAACAATCCTTACGAAAAGAAACAAAATTGAGAAAATAAAAAAATAAAATGTGACAACAATAGAAAAAATCATTCCCGTCCTCAACTCATCATCATCTGTGAAGCATAAAAAGTAAATAAATAAAAATACATATACAAAATAATAAAACTCAATACAATTCTTAGAAAATGAAGATCATAGTGAGACCAAATTAGTTATTATCTATCAAAAACTAAATGAACCGTTTTAGGGACAAAACAAAAGTAAAAATAAATCATATTTTTTATAACCTAAAGTAAAACAGTTCTAAATAATAGAATATACACAAAGGGGGCATCAAACAATTTATAACCGTAAATACATCTAAATAAAATCTAAACTTAATATCTCTAAAGGAAGTGAAATGATCGAGGTATCTAACTCGCTATTGTTCAAATATAAAAAAATCCTCCATTTCAATCAGACATAATACGGACAAATGGTTAGTATTTGAACTTAATCAAGCAAGAAACATAGTCCACCAACTGGATTAGCATGACAACGTTAGGTGTTATTTCTCTTCCTCAATCTCAACGAGCAAGAGAAGCACAGAGAGGGAAAATTGGAAAAAAGAAAGAGAGGGAATTCAAAAAAAACTAGCATTTTTATTTTACATTATATAGATAAAAAATTTCTAATTTATGTTCTTACCGATCATAGGAGAAAGCGTGATCACCAACAAAGGAGAAATGTCACGAGAGAATGCTAGAGTTGAGAGATATTAAAGATGAATATATTAGATCTTGTAAAATAATATACTTAATTAAAAATAAATTTAAAATGTAAAAAAAAACCTTTATGGCTCTATAATGAGATTATGCAAAATCTGAAACTTTAACCTTAGAATGAGATCATGCAAATATTTTATCACGACAACTCTATTCTTTTTCATTCTCTTAAAAGAATAGACATAAAAATATATTTAATATATTAAAAATACGAGTCTCAATAAAAATTAGAGTTCTAGGCATACGCTTGCTTAAAGCTGGCTTTGCTCTAAGGGCATTTTTTTTATACAAGACCAAGGGAGAGTGGGAGAGAACCCAAACGTACACTCCCCGCACATTCGTCCTGTTGGAAATGGGGATAGTGGGGAACGTGGCCCATGTTCCCCACTACTCATAATGGAAAAGGTCCATTATGCCCCTGGTTTATTTCCCTATATAAAGGGGATGCGTCCAAGGATCAAAGGGGATAATCAGGGTGCATTGGAGACGAGAGTAGAGGAGAACATATGAGGCGGTGGGATTTGATTTGTGGAATTGTGGAGGGCTTTCCGATCTTGTGATCGCTCTTCCGATAGCGAGTTTCGCCATTGCCGATTACGGATCTGCGGGAGATCGCTGTAAGTTTTTACCACATTTATTTTTAATTCGTCTTTCATGCATTTAGAATTTCTACATTGGTATCAGAGCGCGTAGTTATTTCTAAATGCTTAGAGACGAATTATAAAATCGTTGTTCGGATGTTTTCTCGATTTGTCATTTCCCGTCGCTGTTTTGCACGACTAATGTGTCGTAGCATACACGTTGTGCCAAATTTATAAAATCGAGACCGCTGGATTTGTCGGCGATAGCAGTCCGTGGCCGTGGTTGGCGTCCTGGCTGGCCGGCTATGTGTTGGTGGCTAGGACAGGCAAAACCACTGTCGGCGATCTCATCGGGCCTAAAGATGACTGATTTATGGTACCGGAAAGGACCGGCTGCCATCGACAGAAGGCTGGCATGGCCAGCAACTGTGTTTGTCGTAGTTGCGGAGTGGGCAGCGTGATTGGAGAAGGCAGCGTGTGCGGCGTGCACAAGGTGCATGGCGTGACGACGAGGGCAGTGGCGGAGAAATCGACAGAAGAAGCGTTTGTGTGAGGAAATGTTTTTTTTTTAAAATCAAATAAATAAAAAAATACGGTTGCTGCATGTTTTTAAAGCTTCTGTGTAAAATAAAAAAAAAATGTGTGCATCGTCGAAATAGGCTAATGCATGCCTACATGTCTACTGTAGCATTTAGTTAAATTTGATGCATGCATTTAATTTCGTACTGTTCAAGTTGAATGCAATGATTTTTAATTCACTTGAAAGCAATGAATTTTATTCAATTGAACTGGTTCAACTTTAAATGGGCTTGGTTGAAAGATAATTAGAATCAGACCCAAGGTAATTAGTTAGTTTAGTCGAATCAGTTTGGTCCATTTAGATCTGGTTCAGATTTAAATCATTAGTTGGTTTAATTGAACCAATTTGATCTAAACCCGAAATTAATTTGGGTTAATTAATTAGACTTGGACCAAATATGATCAAATGATCAGATTTGTTCTAATGGGTCAGATTTAATCAAAATAATTAGATTTATTCTAATTGGTCGGACTTAAACCAATGGACATTGGTTTGATCAAGCGGACCTGAGTTTGATCAATAAGTTTGAAATTGGGAGAAATGGACTTAGAGAAAAAGTAACAGAACATAGGTACAAAAATCCCTGTCCAATTAGATTAGTTCTAATTATGGACAATGAACCAAGCTTAGGATCTGGATCCCTAATCAACCGATCCAATGGGTCTGACTAATTAGATTAGTTCTAATTGTCGACTTAAAACTCCTGAAAATCGAGAAGATTTATTTTTCTTGATTTATTATGTTGGTACTATGCCTGTATAAATTGAAATAAGCCGGTTTTGTACTGGTTAGTCGGTTTTGTACTGACTTATTTATTTTCAATTTTTTAGATGGCACGGACGATTACCACATTGACTCGTCGCGAAGTGCGACGAAATCAGCTCAGGGAGGAGATTCAGGAGATAGAGTATAACTCTGCTTATGGAGTCGACGGACACATTGGACGGCTTGATGATCTGTTTTGGAAACTTGAGCGAGAAGAGTTTCCAGTCCTGGACAGTTATAGGATTTGGGCTTTGATGCAATCATTGCCAGAAAATCCTAGGATGATAGCAGACTATATTTGGGGGCGTCATCAAGGACGCGTCACATATTCTGTATTATGTAAGGAGCTGCTTCATCATATGACTGAAGAGGACCCGGAAATGATCGAGGAGGAACCAGAAGAGAATCCAATTGTGGATCCAATAGAGAACCTTGAAGCTGTCCTGCCTGTGATTACCCCAAATGAGTCCAGGTTGAGAGGGATTATTTTGGTCACTGCACTAGTGTCTGTCCTAGTGGGAGTGGTAGTTGCCTATCTAGTTTATTAGAGTTCTGTTATTTTTATTGTCGTTTTGTATGAACAATAGTTAGTCCATTTCATTCATGTCAGTTGGTTATATGTTAACAATTTGTAGCATAATTTTATATTAATGATATGTTCATTTATTTATGCTGTTTGCTTGACATGATGCATGATTAGTTCATGATGTATTAAATGATTAGTTCATTTAATTAAAAAAACACATGATATATTAAATGATTAGTTCATTTAATTAATGAATTCATGATATTATAAATGATTAGTTCATTTGTTGGGATGTATGTAATAGAATTGATTAATATTAATTTGATTGGTCATACGGATGATGAGTGAAAACATAGTTGTCACTTGATTTTGTAAACCAACTCAAAGTAATATTAAGTCAATCATAAATTGCATACATATGATATACACTGAATACTAAATAATTTGTTTATTTATGATAGATTATGGCAACCAAAAACATAATAGCTGAACTCAACAAAGGTGAAAAACTTAATGGGGATAACTACAAGATCTAGCACCTCAAGATACAATATGTACTTGAGGAACAAGAAGTTCTAGAGGCTGTAAATCAGGTTATGGAAGTACCTGTAGATGGTCCCACTGCACAACACAGACGAGATCTTGATGCCTATAAGGCATGGAAGAAAAAGGACTCCACTGTAAAGGGTATATTGATTAGTTCAATGGTAGACGACCTAGCTTTTGAATATGAGTCATATCTTACGGCTCATGAAGTCTGGGTTGCCCTTAAAGAAAAATACAGTGGAGTAAGTCTGAGCAAGCTTCGACAGCTGGCAATTAAATTTGACAGCTACAAAAAGCGTCCGAATGTGTCAATGGTTCAACACCTCAGGGAGATGTCGAACATGATTCGGGAGCTTAAAACTGTTGGTCATGAGTTGACTGATGAACAACAGGTTCAAGCAGTTATTCGTTCACTTCCAGATTCTTGGGAGACCATGAAGCAGACCTTAACTCACAGTGAGAGTATCAAGACTTTCACTGACGTCTCACGCTATGTAGAATTGGAGGCGGAGAGAGTTGAATCCGCAAGGATTTCTGGACAAGCCTATGTGGCTGTAGGTTCTGCAGGATCATATGGATCCAAGAAGAAATGGTTCAAGAAAGGGAAGGGAAAGAAGAGGGAAGCTGCTAGTGTGGGACAAGGCCCAATCAAGAAGATAGTCAAGAAGACTGGAAAGAAACCTAAAAACAAGTTGACCTGTTTTAATTGTGGCAAAAAGGGCCACTTTGCTCGGGAGTGCACTGAGGTGTGTCTTCTTTTCAAGAGCATTTTGTTGCTAGTTCAGTGTTGTTAGCTGATTCTTATCCTTTGTGGATTATAGATTCGGGAGCAACCAACCATGTAGCTCGGGAACGAGTTACATTTGTTGAGTACCGTCGGGTACCAGCTGGCAACAAGTGGATCTATGTGGGAAATAATGCAAGAGTTGAAGTCAAAGGAGTCGGCACTTGCAAACTCAACCTACGTGGTGGTAGAGTTTTATTTCTACATGATGTCTTGTATGCTCCTGAAATTCGACGGAATTTTGTTTCCGTTACGTGTCTTCTTGATTTAGGGTATTGTATTAATTTTTACAGTCGGTATGTTGAACTTAAGATTGACTCAATGTCAATCAGATATGGTTTTTTAACAAATGGTTTTATGATTTTTGATGTAGAACCAGATGTCAATTATGCTATTGATGGTTGTTTTTCAAACATTGCTTTAACTAGTGATGCAGATATAGCTGATGAGGTTTGGCATGCTAGATTAGGACACATAGGACAAGAACGTATGAATCGATTAGCTAAAGAGGGTCTATTGGGCACTCGAGCTAAGATTCAATTGTCTATATGTGAGCATTGTCTTGCTGGAAAAACAACTAGGAAACCATTTGGTAAGGCTATTAGATCTGAATCGACATTGCAATTAATTCATTCGGACATTTGTGGTCCAATGAATGTGAAGGCTAGACATGGAGCTTCCTGTTTCATTTATATTTATTGATGATTTCTCTAGGTTCGGTCATGTGTATTTGATTTCTCACAAATCTGAAGCATTAGATTGCTTCATTCGTTATATGAACGAAGTTGAGAATCAAACGGAATGTAAAGTTAAGGCTTTACGCACTGACCGTGGAGGGGAGTATTTGTCTGATATGTTCAAGACAATATGTAATGATAGAGGGATTATTAGACAGCTGACAATCCCTGGAACTCCACAGTAAAATGGGGTAGCTGAAAGAAGAAATAGGACTCTTCTTGAAATGGTTAGGTCTATGATGGCGCAAGCTAATTTGCCAATCTCCTATTGGGGAGATGCATTATTAACTGCAGCCTATATACTTAACAAAGTGCCTTCAAAGTCAGTTCCATCTACCCCATATGAACGTTGGACAGGCAGAAAACCAGATTTGAGTAATTTGAGACCTTGGGGGTCAGCTGCTTATGTTCATGATAGTTCTCACAAGTATGGAAAACTAGGGCCTAGAGGTAAGAAATGTATCTTTATAAGATATCATGAGACCTCCAAAGGTTATGTTTTCATAGGTGAGCAACTAGATGGAACCATCTCTAAATAGACTCGAGAGATGCGACTTTTCTCGAAACAGAGTTCCCAATCAGAGGTGATGTTGATAAAAATGTTCCTCTATTTGAGGAGGATGAGATATTATCAACAAGAGAGGTGTCAAAAGGGATACCTGAGTCTAGTCAACCGAGTGGGAGTGATATGCCGAGTCATGAGTTGACTTCTCAACATCCCAACTTACGGAGAAGTGTTCGTAAGATCAAACCTAAGAAGAGGTTTGATATTGAGAATGAGGCATTGGTTACACTTCCAATTGACGACGACGAGCCTCAATCCATTGAGGAAGCATTGGGATGTAGAGTTAGAGAAAAATGGAAAGCTGCAATGGTTGAAGAAATGGAGTCCATGATTCAAAATCATGTTTGGGACTTAGTCGATCTTCCTCCGGACCGAAGGGCTATTGGGAATAAATGGATTCTCAAAATAAAGAGGAAAGCAGATGGATCGATTAACAGATACAAAGCTCGTTTAGTTGCAAAAGGATATACCCAAATGGAGGGTATTGACTTTGAAGAGACATTTTCTCCCGTAGTGAAATTTGTATCAATAAGAGTTATTTTGGCCTTTGTGGCACATTATGACTTAGAATTACATCAAATGGATGTAAAAATCGCTTTCCTTAATGGTGATCTTAACGAAGAAATCTATATGGTTCAACCAGAAGGTTTCATTGCTGAAGGCCAAGAGCAAAAAGTATGTAGACTTAGAAAGTCAATATATGGGCTAAAGCAAGCGTCAAGACAATGGAACATAAGATTTAACGAAGTCATTTTATCTTATGGTTTTGAGATGATCAATGAGGATCATTGTGTTTTCCTGAAACAGGAAAAAGTAAAGTATGTCATTTTATCATTATATGTTGATGATATGTTGATAGCTGGAAATGACATAGGATATGTGAATGAAGTCAAGAAGTGACTGTCATCACAATTTGATACAACAGATATGGAAGAAGCTGAATACATCTTAGTGGGTGAAGATCATAAGAGATCGTCCTAAAAGACTTTTGGGTATGTCACAAGAGTCTTATATAAATAAGATGTTACATTATTTCAGCATGTCTAATTGCAACATAGAACATACACCTATTGTGAAAGGTACTGTGTTGAGCAAGTGTATGTGTCCTAAAACTCCAGAGGAAATAGCTGAGATGAATAAAAAACCATATGCCAGTGCTATTGGTAATTTGATGTACACTATATTGTGTACACGTTCCGATATCAGCTATGTTGTGGGCTTGGTCAGTCGCTTCCAGTCAAATCCTGGACCGAGACACTGGAAGGCAGTAAAAAGGATATTCAGATATCTGAAGGCGACAACAGATTATTGTCTCTATTTTCAAGGATCGGATATGAGTCTGAAAGGTTATTCAGATGCAGATTGGGTTGGAGACCTGGATGATAGAAAATCCACATCAGGCTATGCATTCTTGCTGAATGGTGGCGCCATCTCCTGGAACAGCAAGAAACAAGCTTGTGTAGCTTTGTCGACTATGGAAGCTGAATATGTGGCATGTTCAGCAGCTGTGCAAGAAGCAGTCTGGTTGAGAAGGTTTTTGAAGCATCTGAAAATTGCTGAGGATAGTGGGAGTCCAGTAACTGTCTACTGTGACAGTCAAGCTGCAATAGCTTTTTCCAAGGATCCCAAATATCATAGCAAAGGCAAGCATATAGAAATTAAATATAATTTTGTAAGGGATATTGTGGCTAAAAGAAAAGTCATTCTTGAGTATGTCCCTATACGTGTTATGCTTGCAGATCCTTTTACTAAGCCAATGACTAAAGAGTCATTTAAAGAACATGTAAAGTCTTTGGGACTTCGTAGAATGTAACAATATTGAAATAACAATCAGACTTTGTGTTATGATTATGTAATTTGCCATAATTTATTCAGTGTATATGTTATATTTGTTACATTCATATAAGATCTCGGTGAGCATGTTGGCAGGTGGAGATTGGTCCACTCACATGGACAATCATCTCTGTTTGTTAAGTACAAATAGGGGTAAGACCGTTACTTATGAAACAGCTTATGTAGCTGAAATTATGAAATTAGCGACAGATTCATAAGTTGAGGTCGCCTTGATAATTGTGTCAAGATGAGATCATTTATATGTAAATAATGATCTAAGTAAATGAACCCACCATTTACTGAACCTGTTGAAGGCCAGATTAGAATTCATATGTTGAATTCCGGATTAGACGTTAAGTATGTTTAGATCAAAATCTGTACGATGTTAAATTTGAAGACAACATGCGCTCTTTTTAGTAAAGAGAATAACATCGTAGCATGTGATTCATACCACATGTGCTATTGCGACAATAAAGGTAGTAGGAGAATGAATCCCTATTTCTCTACTATGTGAGACCTTTGAGATTATATGTTAATCTCAATTTTTGCCTTAGTGACTATTTAGCTGTTTACTTGAAGTTTTAATCAGTGTCTGCTACTTTAGCATGTATCCTATGGCTATGGATGATTCGGTCTATGGAGCATAACTAGGAAAGCGACTGATTAAAATGAATTGATTCTAGCTAAAAAGGAAGATTAAATATATTTACATCTGTTGTTGTTATTCACTGGTCGACCCATTTCTGTTATGTACGGAAATGAATGTGAATATTGGATATGGAACATGCTCATGACATAATGGTCATTATAAGGGATTAGAGATGTTCATATCGATGTAAATAAAAATTATTTAATCTGGGTAAATACTAAGATATGGATATCTTCAAGATAATGGCTGTGTGTCACTTGAAGATTGGATGGATCCTGGATAAAGGTTATGTGCCACCAGGAAAGTGGCTAAGTGCCATGAAGAGTATGTCTCTAATTTATTTGAGCAGCTAAGCAAAGTGTAACAACTTTATTAACATTGATTGCTCAACGAGCGGCTAAGTCAAGGTGTAACAATCTTCTTAGCAACTATCGCTCAGTGTGCTTGCTGTCGCACGAACCATTTTCTCTAAGTATGGATTGGATGCTCTCATATGGTCTATGTGACCAAACTCTCTAATAGTCTATGTGACTTATTAAGTCTTTGTGACTTACCTGAATGAACTAATCTTAGTGACTTACCTTGGACGAGTGGGAGATGTTGGAAATGGGGATAGTGGGGAACGTGGCCCATATTCCCCACTACTCATAATGGAAAAGGTCCATTATGCCCCTGGTTTATTTCCCTATATAAAGGAGATGCGTCCAAGGATCAAAGGGGATAATCAGGGTGCATTGGAGACGAGAGTAGAGGAGAACATATGAGGCGGTGGGATTTGGTTTGTGGAATTGTGGAGGGCTTTCCGATCTTGTGATCGCTCTTCCGATAGCGAGTTTCGTCATTGCCGATTACGGATCTGCGGGAGATCGCTGTAAGTTTTTACCGCATTTATTTTTAATTCGTCTTTCATGCATTTAGAATTTCTACACGTCCATGTTCTCATAATGAGTTCTAACCACTCTACCACTCACCTATCCACCCAGCCTACTCCCCTTTGGGCTTAGCTCAGGTCGGACTATTGTTATATGATCCCACCCAAAAGTCGAGGGAATGACTTTGCTTTGATCGAGTCTCACACTCGTGATGTGGTCCTTGCTGCTTCCACCACATTAGTGTTTGTTAGTAACTTATGCCCACTATGGGCGTTCATATGAATGTTAGTAACTCTATCTTGTTGAGAAGAATAAAAGAAGGCTATCATCACACATCACCAGGTTAAGGGTTGAAGCGTTATGACATAACATTGATAATTCGAGATACGTGACTATCATATCGACTTTGAGCAATCTGAGGCTAGAGTTTATAATAATTCCGAAAGTTTGTAGTGCCAGAGATTGGTGCATCACCAACTAAGGTACAAGATTTAATTTTCGTAAAGTAGAAATCAATTATGTTTTTACTTTTATCAACAACCAATATTGGTATCAAAGCCAAGTTAGTTTGATGTACTTCGTTGACCAAGTGATAAATGAATTTATTAGTGAGAAGTTCACGAACCCGGCTGAAAATTACACATGCAGAGTTTTCTCAGGACATATGGGCACACAAAGATGCTCAGAAAACCCGAGAAGAAATGCTCGACGTGCGTGTTCAGCCACACGCAAAACTTCTCAACCATGCTCTCAACGCAATGCTCGGAAAGAACTCGGGAAGAACTACAATGCTTAGGTTCTCGACACATGAGTGTGGTTCTTGGGAGCAGAGGTCCACAGTGGTCGACATGCAAAGGTGCTCAGCACAAAGTGCTATGTGGCATGTGCATTTCTCGGCACTTGTCCGAATTACGCTCGGTTTATGGCTTAGAGTGGGAGACAACCACATGACCTTGGCTTAGACTAAGAGTCTCGTGGTAAGATAAAAAAGGTCCAACTCTGAGACAAGTGACATAACACTACTAGTGTTTGGCAGTGTGTGGACTCACGGTGACACGTAGGTTAGCCTTACAAGTATAAAGTGACTGCTTGAATACAACATCTTAATTCGAATGGTGAGAGACAAGTTTAGATTGTGGTGTATAATGTTTGTTGACTCATACTCTCATCTTGTAATTTGTATTTGAGTCATTTGAATTAAAATGATTTGTAAGATTCACAAAGTTACGATATTAAGCATCAAATACCACTAACGTCTCTCTATTATGCGTAATAGAGATATGACTGCAACAAAGAATGTCATACTGGATCTCGTGAAGGGAGACAAGCTGAATGTTGACAACTATGAAATTTGGCATTAAATGGTTTAGTTTATTTTTGAGGAACAAGAACTTGGGGAGGTTCTTAAGCACAAGATGGTAGATTTTGAGGAAGGTACCATAACACAGGCAAGATGGGATCAGGAGGTATATCATGCTTGAAAAAAGAATGGTAGCCATGTTAGAGTGTATACTAAAAGCCTAGCTTTTGGTATAAACATTTATCTAGAAATAAGAATCACATTGGTCAAATATCTACATTTATGATAAATGTAGTTGTTCAATTAATTTATATTGTAGATAACATGGTGTGTGGTGTCACACACAGAAGATCATGTTATCAGTACCTTATAAATTATAAACAGTAGCTCACGACCATAATGGAAAGGAACAAACCATTGGAAGGTCGTAGTGTAATTAGGTATTAGTTTATCTTAACTATATAATTACACTAGTACACTTAGAGTGTATTGAGTAGGACCATTAGAGGTCGTTTCTTTTATACTGACTTTATAAAGAAACAAAGACCTCAGTTATTATGGAAGTGTGTGCTCTTAATCCTAATATAATAACAAGCACATATATTTGATATTTATTTCTTTAATTTATCAATGGGTGAGATTTAGTTCGATGAATCAATAAGCCCGATAAGTTGGGAAATGATATCACTTATAGTGTGTCATGTTGATTATTGAAGGAACCGTGTCCTAGTGATCTAGGTTGAGAATGTCCTCAAGAGGAGCTCATAAGGATTGTCATGTTAAACCCTGCGGTGGACATAGTCCGACATGACGATGAAGTTGAGTGGTACTACTCTTGGAGCTAGATATTAATTAAGTGAGTTGTCGTAACTTACTTAATTAGTGGACATTGTTATCTTAAACACAGGAGACTAACACACTCATAATAAGAAGGAGCCCAAAATGTAATTTGGGATTGGTGCGATAGTTCAATAATAGTTCTTTAGTGGAATGAATTATTATTGATGAAATTAAGTTGTGTGTTAGGGCGAACACGGGATGCTTAATTTCATCGGAGACCAAAACAATTCCTCCTCTCGGTCCCTATCGTAGCCTCTAGTATATAGAGATTTATACCCACCGCATACCCACCTTCTTACCCATCAAGGGGGCCAAGCTAGCTTGGAACCCAAGCTAGGCCGGCCAAGATCAAGTGTTGGTGGCTGGCCAAAGCTTGGGTCCCAAGCTTGGGTGGCACCACTAGAATATTAAAAAGAATTTTATTAAAATTATTTCTTATGTGGATATTATGATTTTAAAGAGAGTTTAAAAATTAAAATTTCCTTTTATAACTTTCTACAAAGATTAAGAAAAGAGATTAATCTCTTTCCTTATTTGTAGATTAAAAGGATGGTTTTAATTTTGGTAAAACTTTCCTTATTTGTAAATCATCTACATGTTTAAAGAGAGTTTAAAATTTGAAATCTTTCCTTATTTGTTGATTAAAGGAGGATTTTAAATTTTAAGAAAACTTTCAATTTTAATCATGTTCATGTTTTGAAAGAGAGTTTAAAATTAAATATTCTCTTTTATAAGTTTCTACAAAAGATTAAGAAAAGATTTGATATCTTTCCTTATTTGTAGATTAAAAGAGATTTTAATTTTTAGAGATAACTTTCTTTTTATCCACATGTTTAAAAGAAATATTTTAATTTATAAAAATTCCATTTTATTAACCACCATGAAGGGAAAAATTATTTGAGAAATTTTTATAAATTTCCGAAAGCAAATTAGGAAGTTTTAATTCTTGTATGAATTAAAATTTCCTTGATTTGTGGAATGGTGTGGCCGGCCATTGTATTTGTAAAAAGGAAATTATTTTTAATTAAATAAAATTTTCTTTTTCATGGCAAAATAATTAAGGAAGTTTTTAATTAAATTTCCTTATTTGCCAAGACCAAGGATTATAAAAGAGGGGGTAGAGGTGCCTTCATGGGTGATCAACTCTATTATTCTTCTCCTCTCTTTTCCTCCTTGGTGGCCGGCCCTAGCTTCTTCCTCTTCTCTTCTTCTTATGGCCGGCGGCAACCTCTCTTGGAGCTCTTGATGGTGGCTGGTTCTAGCTAGGAGAAGAAGGAGAGAAAGGTGGTTTTGTTTCTTGCATCCCTTAGAGCTTGGTGGTGGTGGTCGGACCTCTACTTCTCTTGGAGAATTGTGGTGGCCGAAATTTGCAAGGAAGAAGAAGGTGCTTGGTGGTTCTCATCTCGGAAGATCGTTGCCCACACAACGTCCGAGGTTAGAAGAGGAATACGGTAGAAGATCAAGAGGTTTTTCTAAAAGGTATAACTAGTAATTTTTCTTTCCGCATCATACTAGTTATTTTTGGAAATAATACTAAATACATGAGGCATACGATTCTAGAGTTTCGAATTTGTTTTCGATATAGTGTTCTTTTGTTTTTCTTTTCCTTGTGATTTGATTGTTCTTTTCGGTTAACCTAAAGTTATTTTAGGAAATTAAATATTAGCTTTCTATAAAAGGTTTTGTCTAGTCGGTGGTGGTTGCTCCCATATCCAAGAAGGCCATGTGCCTCGCCACGTCAGTACTGGGAACCGATTATGGAAATTAATATTTAATGGAATTAATAACTTAAGGTGACTTGGGTCGAACGTGTTAAGTTCCGTAGGAGATCCAAGTCAAAACCTAAAAGAACAAATAGATTAAGTTTTGGATCAAACGTGTTAAGTTCCGCAGGCGATCCAAAATTTAATTTAAAAGAACACATGGTAGCTAGGAAAAGGTTCAGACCTTTGTACAAAATTTTTGTACAGTGGAACCTCTAGGCTTTCCGAGTAGCAACCAACAATTGGTATCAGAGCTAGGGTTTTGCCTCTGTGTATTTGGTATTAGTTTAATCATGCACATGTCATACATAATTTAGGCAGGATAATAGTAGGATGTGCTAACTTTGTGGATGCAGGATCCAACTATTATGGCTTATAGTTATTATGTGTGTGATTGGACCCTTGGACATGTCAAGGGCATTTTATTGTATGTGCATGATTGTATTATAAAATACAGCAGGAGCTGTATTTAGTTTTATTAGGATTTTATTTTTGATCTAGATACATGTACATTCCTTTTATGGAATATAGGATCAAAATGTAAAATTCTATTTATGTCGCGGATCGAATCTTGCAAAGCGTGAAACCTTCTAAGGACCAGAGGCGCAGCGGAATAAGGAGCAAGATGGATGCGACAGCTAGACCCGATGGCGGTGGCCAAATATGGCAGCAGCTTGGGATGACAACACACAGAGGACAACTAGAGATAAAAGCCATAATAGTTGAAAATTAGATTTTCTATTTATTGCTTTTATATTATGCTGTGTGTGCATGTTAGTTTATATATTTAGTAGGCTAGCATAGTTAAAATTCCTTATTTATAAATAACTAAGTGGGAGAGGGATTTTTAAGTAAATCCCATGGTCTCCATTACTGGTTTATAAGTGATGCAAAAAAGCTTGCGCGTTGGCTCTGAGTGCCTTCCTCCATAACGGATGAGCTAGTTTGCAGATCACTAGAACAGACTTCCATTTTTGGATGACTATAGGAAGTTAATTAAGAGCGTGTGATCTTCCCCAACGGAAGGGGCATAATCTTATTAATGGACTTAGTGTCAAGTAATGGTATACACTTAGACACATTTAATAGTATCCTCCCCATCGGAGTCACTGCTATTATTTGTGTGACCAAATGATACCAACTATTAATTTTATTTGTCAAAAAGTTAGGTTGACAAGATAATAAAATTAATGGGTTAAAACCCTCCTTTTACAAATGTTGAATTTGTATACGTCCACACTAACGTGGCATGCAAAATTCACGGTGTTTGAGGTGTTGGTGAATTTAAATAATATTGTTTGAGGAATCAATATTTTTTTAAAAAAATTTAAAAGTTTTTGACCAAATATTTGATTAAAGATAGACCAACTATTAATTTTATTCGTCATAAAGTAAGGTTGACGAGATAATAAAATTAAATGATAAAATTTCCTCTTTGAATTTGTATACGTCCACACTAACGTGGCATACAAAATTCATGGGGATTTTTAAGGAGTTGATCTTGACCAAATATTTTTGTGATTCTTAGGATTTAAGATGTTTGTCAATCCCTAGTAGTCATACTATAGAAAAAGACTTAGTAGTCCCAATTGTAATGATTGGAAATAGAACTTGGACATTAAGGTAGACTGTCTTCTTAGAGCTAAGAACAATTAAGGTGTATTTAATTCATTAGTTGAAACATGTCTAGTGGTGTTATCTACCAGAACCTGGAGTGTAGATACAAGATGCCATTAATCATGTCTGCAATTCATTGTAGGGTTCCAGGAAACCCGACAACTAAATGAAAGGTAAATCACCGTCCACATGGGCACTACTGTAAAAGTGGTAGCTGTTGCAGTGGGAGATGTTTATCCTTTGATAAAGAATAAAATATGGATTTTAAGTAATTGTCTTTACATACCAAGTTTAGAAAGAACCTGATTTCAGTTTCTAAACTATTATAGATATTGTGTCTATTTTGATAACAAAGTTGTTATCAAGAAAAATAGGGAAATTATCTATTTTGGTATGATGGTTGACAATTTATAATCCAATAACTCCCACGATGCAACAAATGGAAATTAGTAACACATCTTCTAATTTTAAGAGAAAGCAACCTTCGGAAATGAACCAATTATATCTTTGGCATCTAAAGCTAGGTTATACTTGAGTATGATTCATTGGTAGCTGATGAACTTTTGGGTTCATTGGTAGTGGAAATCTTTCCAACCTACGAGTCTTACTTGGAAGGAAAATAACCAAGAAGCTTTTAAGTCCAAGGGGTATGGAGTCAAAGATATGTTGAAATCGGTTCATTCTGATTTGTGTGATCCTATGACTATACAGACAAGAGGTAGTATTGAATATTTTGTCTATAGACAACTATTCAAGATACAAATAAATTTACTTAATGTACCGCAAGACTAAGTACTTTGATTAGTTCAAAGAGTACAAGGTTGATGCGGAGAAATTCACTATGGAAGATCGTAGTGGCAAGTACCTCTTGAGAGATTTTAGGAGTCACTTATCAGAAGTTGGATTTCAATCCCAACTAACTGCATCTGGTACACCCCAACAGAATGGTGTAGTAGAAAGAAGGTAAAGGACTCTTATGGAATAATTAGATAGATGATGAGTTATTCAGAAAATTACCAAATTTGTTTTAAGGATAAACTCTGAAAACGAAAGTGAACATAGTACCTTCCAAGTTAGAACTCTCTACTCATATAGAATTGCTGAATAGGTGAAAACCTATTTTTGAAGCATATTCGGATTCGGGTAATCCAGCACATATGTTAAAGAGAGACAATGATAAGTTGGATAGGAGTTCACTTGTTTGTAAGTTATCCTAGATAAACAAAAGAAGGTTTATAGTCTTAAAAATCAGAAGGTCATTGTTAGCATCAATGACTGATTTTTAGAAAAGGACTATATAAGGAACCACGTGCTCATAAGTAAATTTGTTCTTAAGGAAATAATAAAAGATATGTCTAATCTAGTACCAACTGTATAAGATGAGATACCACAAGAAAACTGCAACACGTATCACAAATGATACACAATTACAGAAAGTGTCTTGTCATAGTGGGAGGGTTGTTAAGCAACCTAAAAAGATTCATGTTTTGGGAGAGTTTTTGGACTCGATCCCTGAAGGACATGAACCTGATCTCCGGTCATATGATGAAGCACTCCAAGATAAAGATGCAGCATCTTGGCAAAGAGTAATGAATAACAGAATTAGAATATATGTATTCTAATAAAATCTGGAAGCTTGTAGAACCACCAAATGGTGTAAAAGCCTTTGGGTGTAAAAGGTCTATAATAGGAAAAGAAGGATAGACAGGAAGGTAGAAACCTTCAGAGCAAGGCTTGATGAAAAAGGAAACTTTTTTCACTGGTAGTCATGCTAAAATCTATCCGGATTCTTTTATCTATTTGGCAAGTGGATGTCAAGACAGCATTCCTTAATGGAAGTCTTGAAGAAAGCATCCATATAAAGCAACCAGAAGGGTTCATTGCAAAGGGCTAAGAGCATCTTGTGTAAGCTCAATCAGTCTATGGACTGAGGCAAAGCTTCAAGGTCTTGGAACATCCGGTTTATCAAAGTAATCCAGACCTATGGATTTATTTAGTAACCGGATAAGTCTTGTATAAGCGTGATGGAAACGTGGTGGTATTTCTTGTACTATACGTAGATAACATTTTTGGTAGTTGGAAACAATATCAAAGTGTTGTCAGAAGTAAGGGTATGGTTGTCCAAACAATTCGATATGAAGGACTTGAGAGAATGTATATATTCTTGAGATCAAAGTAATAAGGGATCGCAAGAAAAGAATATTTTACTTATCCCAAGTTTCATACATCGAAAAAATCCTTGCTCGTTTTAAGCATACAAAAAAGGTTTCTTACCTTTTCAGGATAGAGTAACTTTATCTAAAGATATGTCTCTGTAGACATCAAAGGAGATAAAGGAAATAAAGGCAGTTCTTTATGCTTCGGCTGACAGAAGCCTAATGTATGCTATGCACGAGATCAGAAATCTGTTTTGCCAAGGGCATAGTTAGCAGATAACAAAGTAACTCTAGACAAGGACAGTAGACTGCAGTAAAGCATATATTGAAGTACCTTAGAGGTACTAGAGATTATATGTTAGCTTACAAGGCAGTTAATTTGGTCCTTGTGAGTTGTATGGATTTTGACTTCCAATCGGATAGGGACAATAATAAAGTCAACCTCGGGGTTTTGTGTTTACTTTAGGAGGTAAAGTCATAACTATGGAAGAGTGATAAGCATATGTGTTTTTCTAGACTCCACCATAGAAGTTTAGTATATGGCAAGCCTCTGAGGTAGCCATAAAAGCTGAATGACTCAATAACCTCAAGATAGACTTAGATATGATTTCTGGTTTGTCCAAAGATTATTACAATTTATTGTAATAATATTGGTGCAGTAGCAAACTCGAAGAAACCATAAGTCTATAAAGGCAAGTAAACACAATAGAGCGCAAGTACCACCCAATACGAGATATCGTATAAACGAGGAGAAGTTGTTGCCGCCTAGATTGCATCAGGTGATGACCTATAGATCCTTTCACTAAGGTCCTTAAGGCAAGAGCTTTTGATGGGCATGTTGAAGGGTTGGGAATCAGATGTATGGCAGGGTATCAACTTAGTCTTTTAGTATAAGTGGGAGATTGTTAGAGTGTATACTAAAAGCCTAGCTTTTGGTATAAACATTTATCTAGAAATAAGAATCACATTGGTCAAATATCTACATTTATGATAAATGTAGTTGTTCAATTAATTTATATTGTAGATAACATGGTGTGTGGTGTCACACACAGAAGATCATGTTATCAGTACCTTATAAATTATAAACAGTAGCTCACGACCATAATGGAAAGGAACAAACCATTGGAAGGTCGTAGTGTAATTAGGTATTAGTTTATCTTAACTATATAATTACACTAGTACACTTAGAGTGTATTGAGTAGGACCATTAGAGGTCGTTTCTTTTATACTGACTTTATAAAGAAACAAAGACCTCAGTTATTATGGAAGTGTGTGCTCTTAATCCTAATATAATAACAAGCACATATATTTGATATTTATTTCTTTAATTTATCAATGGGTGAGATTTAGTTCGATGAATCAATAAGCCCGATAAGTTGGGAAATGATATCACTTATAGTGTGTCTGTTGATTATAGAAGGAAACCGTGTCCTAGTGATCTAGGTTGAGAATGTCCTCAAGAGGAGCTCATAAGGATTGTCATGTTAAACCCTGCAGTGGACATAGTCCGAAATGACGATGAAGTTGAGTGGTACTACACTTGAAGCTAGATAAAAATTAAATGAGTTGACAGAAACTCAATTAATTAGTGAACATTCGATATCTTAAACACAAGGAAAATAACACGCTCATAATAAGAAGGAGCCCAAAATGTCATTTGGGATTGGTGCGGTAGTTCAATAATAGTTCTTTAGTGGAATGAATTATTATTGATGAAATTAAGTTGTGTGTTAGGCGAACACGGATGCTTAATTTCATCGGGAGACCAAAACCAATTCCTCCTCTCGGTCCCTATCGTAGCCTCTAGTATATAGAGATTTATACCCACCGTATACCCACCTTCTTACCCATCCAATGGGGCCGGCCAAGCTAGCTTGGAACCCAAGCTAGGGCCGGCCAAGTCCAAGTGGATGAGCCATGTTGGTCGCCAAAGCTTGGGTCCCAAGCTTAGGTGGCCGCCACTAGAATATTAAAAGAATTTTATTAAAATTATTTCTTATGTGGATATTATGATTTTAAAGAGAGTTTAAAAATTAAAATTTCCTTTTATAACTTTCTACAAAGATTAAGAAAAGAGATTAATCTCTTTCCTTATTTGTAGATTAAAAGGATGGTTTTAATTTTGGTAAAACTTTCCTTATTTGTAAATCATCTACATGTTTAAAGAGAGTTTAAAATTTGAAATCTTTCCTTATTTGTTGATTAAAGGAGGATTTTAAATTTTAAGAAAACTTTCAATTTTAATCATGTTCATGATTTAAAAGAGAGTTTAAAATTAAATATTCTCTTTTATAAGTTTCTACAAAGATTAAGAAAAGATTTGATATCTTTCCTTATTTGTAGATTAAAAGAGATTTTAATTTTAGAGATAACTTTCTTTTATCCACATGTTTAAAAGAAATATTTTAATTTATAAAAATTCCTTTTATTAACCACCATGAAGGAAAAATTATTTGAGAAATTTTATAAATTTCCGAAAGCAAATTAGGAAGTTTTAATTCTTGTGTGAATTAAAATTTCCTTGATTTGTGGAATGGTGTGGCCGGCCATTGTATTTGTAAAAAGGAAATTATTTTTAATTAAATAAAATTTTCTTTTTCATGACAAAATAATTAAGGAAGTTTTTAATTAAATTTCCTTATTTGCCAAGACCAAGGATTATAAAAGAGGGGGTAGAGGTGCCTTCATGGGTGATCAACTCTATTATTCTTTTCCTCTCTTTTCCTCCTTGGTGGCCGGCCCTAGCTTCTTCCTCTTCTCTTCTTCTTATGGCCGGCGGCAACCTCTCTTGGAGCTCTTGATGGTGGCCGGTTCTAGCTAGGAGAAGAAGGAGAGAAAGGTGGTTTTGTTTCTTGCATCCCTTGGAGCTTGGTGGTGGTGGCCGGACCTCTACTTCTCTTGGAGAATTGTGGTGGCCGAAATTTGCAAGGAAGAAGAAGGTGCTTGGTGGTTCTCATCTCGGAAGATCGTTGCCCACACAACGTCCGAGGTTAGAAGAGGAATACGGTAGAAGATCAAGAGGTTTTTCTTAAAGGTATAACTAGTAATTTTTCTTTCCGCATCATACTAGTTATTTTTGGAAATAATACTAAATACAAGAGGCATACTATTCTAGAGTTTCGAATTTGTTTTCGATATAGTGTTCTTTTGTTTTTCTTTTCCTTGTGATTTGATTGTTCTTTTCGGTTAACCTAAAGTTATTTTAGGAAATTAAATATTAGCTTTCTATAAAAGGTTTTGTCTAGTCGGTGGTGGTTGCTCCCATATCCAAGAAGGCCATGTGCCTCGCCACGTCAGTACTGGGAACCGATTATGGAAATTAATATTTAATGGAATTAATAACTTAAGGTGACTTGGGTCGAACGTGTTAAGTTCCGCAGGAGATCCAAGTCAAAACCTAAAAGAACAAATAGATTAAGTTTTGGATCAAACGTGTTAAGTTCCGCAGGCGATCCAAAATTTAATTTAAAAGAACACATGGTAGCTAGGAAAAGGTTCAGACCTTTGTACAAAATTTTTGTACAGTGGAACCTCTAGGTTTTCCGAGTAGCAACCAACAAGCCAAGCTAGGATAATTCTTCTCAGTAGCATGCATGATGAACTAATCCCGATTTATGAGCAATATCCTTACTACTGTGTCCGTCTAGCATGCTCTTAAAGAGCATTATGACACTCCATCAACTCCTAAGTTGAGGATGCTAACCCATAAGTTCATAACTCATAAGAAGTATGATCATACTATGAAACAACATTTAATCCATATGTCGAGCATGATTGCCTCTCTGAAGAATATGGGGGAGTCTATGTCAAATGAACTTCAAGTATTAAGAGTGATTCAGTCTTTGCCTGACTTCTGGGATATTGTTAAAATCTATCTCACACATACTGAAAGTATTCACACTTTCATGGATATGAGTAGACATTGTGAGCTTGAGGAGGAGCACCAAGAGGTGACAGGTCTGCTTCAGGTTATGCTCACTTTGTGGAGTTGAGTATGAGCTCCTAGGGTACAAAGTGCAAGTGTCACAAGCATGAGAAGAAAATGCCTATGCCTCTGCTTCAGGTTATGCTCACTTCTACTATCTTGTCAGGGATAAGCATATCCTATTAAAGTATAGTGTCAGAGGTACTTTCTTGACATGTCCGTTCATAAGACATATTGGAGAACATGCCTATGCCTCGAGGAGTGTGCACGTCGCCCACCAAGACTCTATATAAAGAGAGATCCATCACTGCCCGAGGTATGCGTTATTCACTGTTTGCGCCTACGTTACTGTTGCTCCGCTTTCCTTCTACATTTTCGATGACTGACTTAAAAGTCACAGGGCCAACGTCGGGACCCCTTCTCTGTCTCAGCACCGACATTACTTATTTTGTAGAGCAAAATGAGGTCTACAGCCAGTCAACAAAACCGCCACATCTTCAACTTTCCACCTTCTCATTTTCGGACACGATCAATATTCATTAAAAATTAACTCTCAGATCTATTATAATAAATACTCATGCATCTATTAACTATGTCAACATTAGCTACAAAACTTTGAATTGTGTTCGTGAAGCTCCCTAAGTTGATTTGACTCAATGAAGTCCAGTTGTAGTTTTTGGCTTAATAACTCAATCATTAAGCACGAGTTTACGAGTTTGATATGAGGTTAGAGGAATAGTTAGGTGCATTCAATGCCTCAGGTTTAATATGAGATGAACTTCATAGCACGTGACAATAAGTTGTTGCTAATCTGGTTGAGATCGGCTCACTCATTGAGTAATTTGGATCGGTCACCGCAAGTAGATCGGACTAAGGTCGGGTCACTCTTGGTCAAATGTTTCCTTATTGGGTTGCCAGTTAATCAGGTCAGCAAGTGATCGGGTCGCCTTTAGATCATGCGAACTAAGGGTTATCCGTTGTCAAAATAGGATGGAGAAGGATAGATAGATACGTCTGGCCCCGACTAAAATCAATGGAATGACAACTACCCATAACTGAATTCAGATCTTTTCCACAGTCGACGGGGAGCCACAATCACCAAGTAAAGTTGGAAGTGAGGTTAAAATGGACCTTCGACGAAACTCATCCGACATTCAAATCAAACACAGCTAAGAAGAAAAACTCAATAGAATGATGTACTTAACTCGTAGAGAAATAATATTGCATACCTAAACTTCTCTATATGTTAGGGCCGACTTAAATCTATTTGAGATCCTAGGTAAAATAAAAATTTATCCTTTTTAAAAAAAATCTTTATTCTTTTTTATTTGGACTTGAGATCGACCATTGTGGATTTAAATATTTTATTAAAATAAATTAAAATATTAATTTAAAAAAAATTGTATAAAATTTAATTATCTGAATATATAAAATTATTAATTAAATTTTCATATTCACATTTTGATAATCATTTTTTTTCAAGCATTACCAACTTTTATAATCTAGGAGGACTTGTTACACATGAGTATAAACATTTGGATAACCTAATTCAGAGTAGTTTAAGTTTTACGGTATTAAAATATTGTATATTATTTAATATAATAATACATCTCAAGTAGATAAGAAGTATATAATTCACTTAATCAAAAATAAATGTATTCAGAATTGTTTAAAAATAAAAAATGATGGAGATAACAATCCTTACGAACAGAAACAAAATGGAGAAAATAAAAAAATGAAACGTGACAACAATAGGAAAAATCATTCCCGTCCTCAACTCATCATCATTTGTGAAGCATAAAAAGTAAATAAATAAAAAAAATACATGTACAAAATGATAAAACTCAATACAATCCTTAGAAAATGAAGATCACATTGAGACCAAATTAGTTATTATTATTTATCAAAAACTAAACGAACCCTTTTAGGGACAAAACAAAAGTAAAAATAAATCATATTTTTTATCACTTAAAGTAGAACAATTGTAAATGATAGAATATACACAAAGGGGACATCAAACAATTTATAACCGTAAGTACATCCAAATAAAATCTAAACTTAATATCTCTAAAAGGAAGTGAAATGATCCAGGTATCTAACTCGCTATTGTTCAAATATAAAAAAATCCTCCATTTTAATCGGGCATAATATGGACGAATGCTTAGTATTTGAACTTAATCAAGCAAGAAACATAGTCCACCAATTGGATTAACATGACAACGTTAGGTGCTATTTCTCTTCCTCAATCTTAACGAACAAGAGAAGCACAAAGAGGGGAAATTGGAAAAAAGGAAGAGAGGGAATTCGAAAAAAACTAGCATTTTTATTTTACATTATATAGATAAAAAAAATTCTAATTTATATTCTTACCGATCATAGGAGAAAGCGTGATCACCAACAAAGGAGAAATGTCACGAGAGAATGCTAGGGTTGAGAGATATTGAAGATGAATATATTAGATCTTATAAAATAATATACATAATTAAAAATAAATTTAAAATGTAAAAAAAAACCATTTATGACTCTATAATGAGATTATGCAAAATCTGAAACTTTAACCATAGAATGAGATCATGCAAATATTTTATCACGACTGCTCTATTCTTTTTCAATCTCTTAAAAGAATATACATAAAAATATATTTAATATATTAAAAATATGAGTCTCAATAAAAATTAGAGCTCTAGGCATACACTTGCTTAAAGCTGGCTTTGCTCTAAGGGCATTTTTTTTATACAAGACCAAGGGAGAGTGGGAGAGAACCCTAACGTACACTCCCCACACATTCGTCCATGTTCTCATAATGAGTTCTAACCACTCTACCACTCACCTATCCACCCATCCTAGCTCCCCTTCGGGCTTAGCTCAGGTCGGACTATTGTTATATGATCCCACCCAAAAGTCGAGGGAATGACTTTGCTTTGATCGAGTCTCACACTCGCGACGTGGTCCTTGCTGCTTCCATCACATTAGTGCTTGTTAGTAACTTATGCCCGCTATGGGCATTCATATAAATGTTAGTAACTCTATCTTGTTGAGAAGAATAAAAGAAGGTTATCATCACACATCACCAGGTTAAGGGTTGAAGCGTTATGACATAACATTGATAGTTCGAGATATGTGACTATCATCTCGACTTTGAGCAATCTGTGGCTAGAGTTTGTAATAATTTCGAAGGTTTGCAATGTCGGAGATTGGTGCATCATGAACTAAGGTACAAGATTTAATTTTCGTAAAGTAGAAATAAATTATGTGTTTACTTTTATCAACAACCAATATTGGTATCAAAGCCAGATTAGTTTGATGTACTTCGTTGACCAAGTGATAAATGAATTTATGAGTGAGAAGCTCACGAACTCGGCTGAAAATTGCACATACAGAGTTTTCTCAGGATGTATGGGCACACAAAGATGCTCAGGAAACTCGAGAAGAAATGCTCGGCGTGCGTGTTCAGCCACACGCAAAACTTCTCAACCATGCTCTCAACGCAGTGCTCGGAAAGAACTCGGGAAGAACTACAATGCTTAGGTTCTCGACACATGAGTGTGGTTCTTGGGAGCAGAGGTCCACAATGGTCGGCATGCAAAGGTGCTCATCACGAAGTGCTATGTGGCATGTGCATTTCTTGGCACTTATCCGAATTACGCTTGGTTTATGGCTTAAAGTGGGAGACAACTGTTAGGACCTTCGGATAGTGGCTAGAGAGGGGGGGGGGTGTGAATAGCCGACCCCAAATTCTCGTTTCTTCCTAAGATTTGAGTTAGCGCAGCGGAAATAAAAGATAGAAACGAAAATGGAGAAGATCAAACCTCAAACGCGACGATATAACGAGGTTCGGAGATGATACTCCTACTCCTCGGCGTGTCCGTAAGGTGGACGAATCCTATCAATCCGTCGGTGGATGAGACCCCGGAGAACCGGCTAATAAAAACTCCTTCTGGGTGGAGAAACCTCGCCACAATCTCTCTTGCAACAGCAAGATCAGTGTACAAGAAATACAGTAAGAAGCCAAGAACAATATGAATGTAAAAACACTAGTTTGCTTGCCTTCTCGTCGACTGTTGATGAAGCAACCACTTCAACTGATCAGTTGGAAACCCAGCCGAGGGAAGCTCACACGAAGCTTCAGTAATGGAGAGCTCAGCAAAGCTCAGATCGCAAGGAACAAGAAGGAGCAAGAGCAACAACTACCAGCTTCCCTGTAGTGGCCTTCTTATATGAACCTGTGAAGAAGACAAAGAAGAAATCTAGCCGTTGTGATTCAACGGCTAGACCTGGACCGATCAGGCTCCACCCTGATCGGTCCAGGGTGGATCTGATCGGTCAGGGGACAGATCAGGCCCTACGCTGATCGGTCCCCAGACCGATCCCAACTCTCACAGAGAGTTGGTTGCGATCCCTGATCGGTCTGTGGATCGATCAGCCTTCTTACTGATCGGTCACCAGACCGATCAGATAACTCACAGAAAGTTTCTGTGGGGTTACTGATCGGTCACCAGATCGATCAGATGACCCAGTGTTTCACTGGATCGGTCAGCAGACTGATCCAATGCCTTTGTTAGTTTTAGAGCTTCCCAGCCCTAAACCCTAACGTCTTCTTGGTCTAGAGAATGAGCTACCGAGCCCTCTCTGACCTAGTCCGGAGAACGAGCTACCGAGCCCTCTCCGACTCCATCGTCCGGGTCAGAGAACGAGCTACCGAGCCCTCTCTGACCTAGTCTGGAGAACGAGCTGCCGAGCCCTCTCCGACTTCGTCCGGTCCAGAGAACGAGCTACCGAGCCCTCTCTGACCTAGTCCGGAGAACGAGCTACCGAGCCCTCTCTTACTTCGTCCGGTCCAGAGAACGAGCTACCGAGCCCTCTCCGACCTCCCATGCCAAGCTTCCATACTTGGACTTTTCCCCGTGCCAAGCTCCCTGCTTGGACTTTTTCCCATGCCAAGCTCCCTGCTTGGACTTTTCCGTGCCAAGTCTCCATACTTGGACTTTTCCCGTGCCAAGCTCCCTGCTTGGACTTTTCCCGTGCCAAGCTCCCTGCTTGGACTTTTCCGTGCCAAGTCTCCATACTTGGACTTTTCCGTGCCAAGTTTCCATACTTGTGTTGGTTGCTACTCGGAAAACCTATAGGTTCCACTGTACAAAAATTTTGTACAAAGGTCTGAACCTTTTCCTAGCTACCATGTGTTCTTTTAAATTAAATTTTGGATCGCCTGCGGAACTTAACACGTTTGATCCAAAACTTAATCTATTTGTTCTTTTAGGTTTTGACTTGGATCTCCTGCGGAACTTAACACGTTCGACCCAAGTCTCCTTAAGTTATTAATTCCATTAAATATTAATTTCCATAAAAGGTTCCCAGTACTGACGTGGCGAGGCACATGGCCTTCTTGGATATGGGAGCAACCACCACCGACTAGACAAAACCTTTAATAGAAAGCTAATATTTAATTTCTTAAAATAACTTTAGGTTAACCAAAGAGAACAATCAAATCACAAGGAAAAGAAAGAAACAAAAGAACACAACTTCGAAAAACATATTCGAAATTCTAGAACGTAAGCCTCTTGTATTTGGTATTATTTCCATAAATAACTAGCATGATGCGGAAATAAAATTTACTAGTTATACCTTGTAGAAAAACCTCTTGATCTTCTACCGTATTCCTCTTCTAACCTCGGACGTTGTGTGGGCAACGATCTTCCGAGACGAGAAACCACCAATCACCTTCTTCTCCTCCTAGCTAGGTTCGGCCAACAAAGAGGAAGCTTCACCAAGGAAGAAAAACAAAATACTAACCAAGCTCCAAGGGATGCTAGCTTTCTCTCCTTCTTCTTCTTCTTCTCCGAGTAGTATCCGGCCACCACAAGAGCTCCAATAGAAGGGTAGGGTTCGGCCACCACAAGAGGAAGAGAGGGAGAGGTTGGCCGGCCACACCAAGGAACAAAAGAGGGAGAGGAATAATAGATGTTATGTCTTGTGAAGGCACCCTCACCTCTTCTTTTATATTCCTTGGCCTAGGCAAATTAGGAAATTTAATTACAATAATATTTTCTTAATTTCCTTGACATGATTTAATTGAGAAAAATTAAATAAAACTTCCCAATTTAATCTCTAATGGCCGGCCACTTCTAGAGGAAATAAATTAGACAAGTTTTAATCAACAAATTAAAACTTCCTAATTTGTTTCCGTAAATTTTAAAAATAAAATTTCTCTTTAAAAATCTCTTCATGGTTGATAAAGGAAATTTCTATAATTTTAATTTTATCAACATGTGGATAATTTTTAAAGAGAAAATAAAATAACTCATCAATCTACAAATAAGGAAAGAGATCTAATCTCTTTCTTTAATCTTTTGTAGATCTTTTACAAGAGAGATATTTTAATTTTAATTCTCTTTAAAAAATTATTTCTTTCACATAATAAAAACTAAAATTAAAATCCCTTTTTAATTTAATTTGGCCGGCCCCACTAGCTTGGGTTCAAGCTAGGGCCGGCCACCCAATAATATACCTAGGCCGGCCCTAGCTTGGTTCCCAAGCTAGCTTGCCCGGCCCCTTATTAGTGGGTATAGAAGGTGGGTATAGGTGGGTATTAAACTTCTACAAATAAGAGGCTACGATAGGGACTGAGAGGAGGAATTGATTTTGGTCTCCCGATAAAATTAAGCATCCCGTGTTCGCCCCGAACACACAACTTAATTTTATTAATGATAATTCATTCCACTAGAGAATTATCATTGAACTACCGCACCAATCCCAAATTACATTTTTGGGTTCCTGCTTATTATGAGTGTGTTAGTCTCCCTGTGTTTAAGATATCAAATGTCCACTAATTAAGTGAGTTACTGACAACTCATTTAATTAATATCTAAGTCCAAGAGTAGTACCACTCAACCTTATTATCATGTCGGACTAAGTCCACCTGCAGGGTTTAACATGACAATCTTTATGAGCTCCTCTTGAGGACATTATCAACCTAGTATCTCTAGGACACAGTTTCCTTC
The DNA here is from genome assembly GCF_018446385.1 of Zingiber officinale. NCBI lineage: Eukaryota > Viridiplantae > Streptophyta > Magnoliopsida > Zingiberales > Zingiberaceae > Zingiber > Zingiber officinale. Next base: position 108,853,102 of record NC_055999.1, on the reverse strand, counting down.
TATAATCAACAACATACACTATAAGTGATACCATTTCCCAACTTATCGGGTTTATTGATTCAACGAACTAAATCTCACCCATTGATAAATTAAAGAAATAAATATCAAATATATGTGCTTGTTATTACATTAGGATTAAGAGCACACACTTCCATAATAACCGAGGTCTTTGTTTCTTTATAAAGTCAGTATAAAAGAAACGACCTCAAATGGTCCTACTCAATACACTCTGAGTGCACTAGTGTAATTATATAGTCAAGATAAACTAATACCTAATTACACTACGACCTTCCAATGGTTTGTTCCTTTCCATCATGGTCGTGAGCTACTGTTTATAATTTATAAGCTACTGATAACATGATCTTCTGTGTGTGACACCACACACCATGTCATCTACAATATAAATTAATTGAACAACTACATTTATCATAAATGTAGACATTCGACCAATGTGATTCTTATTTCTAGATAAATGTTTATACCAAAAGCTAGGCTTTTAGTATACACTCCAACAACTTGGACTTTTCCCGTGCCAAGCTCCCTGCTTGGACTTTTCCCGTGCCAAGCTTCCTGCTTGGACTTTTCCGTGCCAAGTCTCCATACTTGGACTTTTCCCGAATCAAGTCAACTCAAGTCGGGTCAACCAGATCAATCTTGACCAAAGGTTGCACCCACAATCCCCCAAGTTCCTATTCTTGTCAAACATCAAAATACAACTTCTCTATTCTTGTCAAACATCAAAATATACCTCGAGTCAGGTCAACTCGAGTCGGGTCACCCAGGTCAACCTTGACCTAAGGTTGCACCAACAATCTCCCCCTTTTTGATGTTTGACAAAAACCATAATTAAGTTAAGTTAACCCGATAACCTAACTTAGGTTTTCCAATAGTTCTCCAATGTTCTTCCTCGAACATTCTCTGAACATTCTCCCCAAACTCCAATGTTCTTCCTTGAACATTCTCTGGACATTCTCCCCCTTTTTGACACACATCAAAAAAAGTGAATCAAGGTTAAGAGTTTCTTCCTAATGAAAGTCCCATACCTTTCATTGAAACCCTTAATTTCCCCTTTGATACTAAAATCAACAATCAACTTAGTGATAATCCCATATCACTCATCCTCAGAAATCTTGACGAGTAAAAACTCCCCCTAAAGGTCAACTCCCCCTTGACCAATAGGTAAAACTCCCCCTAAAGGTCAACTCCTCCTTGACCATTGCACCAACAATGTCTTGGAGAGTTTCAACCCTTTAGAAATCTAAAGCACCAACTTCCATAGCTGAAATTTCAGACAACAGTCGAAAAATCAGCATTTTGGCACGCTCTGATCGGTCACCAGACCGATGAGAACTCCACTGGATCGGTCACCAGACCGATCCACACTTCCCTGGATCGGTCCAATGACCGATCCAGACTTCCCCTGACCGATCAGGATCCCCTTTGATCGGTCCACAACTCTCTGATAATGATTTCTGATTTTTCTCCCGAAATTCAGAAACGCCTAAAAAATCACAGAAAATTTCAAAAATTATAAAATTTTGAGGATACATTCCTCATGACATATATTATCATGGAAAAAATAGTTTTCTATGAAAATAACTTCCATTTTTAAATCTTGATACAAAGTTCGAAAGACTTTGAAATAGCTCAAGGTTAATCCATCTTTGTATCAACTTGCTCAATGATGAATGCTATCACTAGAAAAGCTTCATCAAGGTTTTTCAAATCAATTTTGAAATGATTTTAAACCATTCAATTTAGGACCACAATCTTAGGACTAAATGTACATGACTTGTACACAAGTTTTCCCTATGATCCTCAATTTCGAATTAGGTTCATCTAGGTACAAGAACTATGCACCTTGATCCTAACTCATCATCTTAATATCTCACACACATCTAAGGTGTATCAAACACATCCAAGTCAATTTTGATGTGAGATATGGGTTTAGGTCATCTTAAGCTAAGTTCTCATGCATTTTCTAAACAACAATTTAATCTCCATATCAAATTGTGTTTCTATCCTTAAATCAATTTAGTTGATCATGAATGCAAGAGATGATGACATGGCATAAAATAATATCATAAGTGGAAACATGTGCCAATGTCATGATGTCATGTCATCAAGTATGAAACTTAAATAAGGCATGACATATAACTAAACTAAGCATTATCATGACATTTCAAATGATAATAAAATAAATATGATGTCATGACATGTCATATGACAAACAATGTATGGCAAATAACATATAAAGGTATAGAAAATACCTAATTCTAGCCTTAGTTGCCATCTTTGATAATTTTGATCATTTTGCCATAAATTCTATATTCCTAAGTGTAATAGACCTAAAGTCATATACTAAAGATTTTTAGATCACTATGTGCCAATTAGATTGACCCTAGAAAACTCCTCAAATGTGGTTGGCACATCCTAATCACCTTAGGAAGAATTTTAAATTTCATTTTCAAGGCTTGATTACACCTTGAAAATTCCTAAAATGTCACCTTTTACCATGAGTAGGTTAACTACCTATCCAATTAAGGTTGGCACACCCTAAACCATCTAGCGTGAAGAAATCACGCTCCTAGGAACCCAATACATATTTGAGCTCATTGGGTTCACTAAGTATTCACTAGGGATGACTTCTCTAGCAACCCTCCTAATGACCCTCCTAGGCTTTAAAGCCTTGGTCATTTGGGATTCATCAAGATCAACTCTAGGGGTGACTCCCCTTGTGACCTTGGTGATGGTCTTCTTAGCCCTAGGTCTTGTTCCATAATCGAATGGAACATTATGATAGGCGGGCTTGACCACTTGAGACTTAGGTTTGTGACCCAAACCTCTCATGTCCTTGGGCTTTGATTTTTGACCCTTAGACCCTAGAGTTGACTTCTCCAAATTCTTAAGAGTCTTTTCTAAAGTATCAAGTCTTGACCTCAAGACTTGATTTTCCTTCTTTAATACCTCAAGCTTTAATTTTTCATTTTTCTTTGAGGTATTCCTAGGCATATGTCTAGTTGTTTTGGGATTCCTATCTAGGTTTTCCTTAACCTTAGATGAGTTAACTCTAGGGTTGGCATTTATAGCATTGTCCTTATCTAGGCTAACATGTTTGGCACCTAAGCACATGTATCGGTTTCTATGGTTATCATGCTTATCATTATTGACAATTGCAATAAAACTACTAGCATGTGTCTTATTAGAATTGCAAGAATGTGCCTTAAAGGATACCTTAGGGTTTGCCTTAGCTCCCCCCATAGATGTGCTTGGTCTCTTTTCCTTGTGAGGTTGCCTCCCCCTTGGACATTGACTCCTATAATGTCCCCTTTGCTTGCATTGGAAGCACACCACGTGCTCCTTGCCCTTGCGTATCGGGACTCCGGCTTCCTTGACTTTTGGTGCCGGTAGAGTCTTCCTAATCCTCTTTGGACATTTACTTTTGTAATGCCCATATTCCCTACACTCAAAGCAGATTATATGTAATTTACTTGAAATTAAGTTGCTTGAGTTACCTAGGGTTGAGGATGGATATAAGCTCTCTCCTTCATCCCTTCCGGAGGTAGAGGCTTCTTCTTCTTGCTCCAGTCTTGAAGAAGAACTCTCCTCCTCTTCTTCCTTAGATGTTGAGTAGCCCTCAACTTCTAATTCCATACCTCCATGATGTGAGCTACTTGGTTCACTTGACTCCTCTTCATGACTTGAATTGGAGCTCTCCTCATGGAACTTAGCCAAGTTGTTCCACAACTCCTTGGCATTGTTGTATCTACCTATCTTACACAAGATATCATTAGGTAATGAAAATTCAAAGATTTTCGTTACCTTGTCGTTGATTATGGATTGGTGGATTTGTTTCTTCGTCCACTTCTTCTTTTCGAGAGGTTCTCCTTCTTTATCCACCGGAGGAATAAAACCTACTTGTACACAATTCCAATTTACTAGGTTAGTCATAAGAAAATACCTCATTCTTACCTTCCAAAACGCGAAGTCGTCACGATCGTAGAAGGGTGGAATCGTGACGTCTTCTCCAGGTTGATCCATTCTCTAGCTCGTGCTCCCCCGGGTGTTAATCCGACGAAGAGCGACCTCGCTCTGATACCACTTGTTAGGACCTTCGGATAGCGGCTAGAGAGGGGGGGTGTGAATAGCCGACCCCAAATTCTCGTTTCTTCCTAAGATTTGAGTTAACGCAGCGGAAATAAAAGATAGAAACGAAAATGGAGAAGATCAAACCTCAAACGCGACGATATAACGAGATTCGGAGATGATACTCCTACTCCTCGGCGTGCCCGTAAGGTGGACGAATCCTATCAATCCATCGGTGGATGAGACCCCGGAGAACCGGCTAATAAAACTCCTTCTGGGTGGAGAAACCTCGCCACAATCTCTCTTGCAACAGCAAGATCAGTGTACAAGAAATACAGTAAGAAGCCAAGAACAATATGAATGTAAAAACACTAGTTTGCTTGCCTTCTCGTCGACTGTTGATGAAGCAGCAACTTCACGGATGCCAACCCAGCAACAACTGATCAGTTGGAAACCCAGCCGAGGGAAGCTCACACGAAGCTTCAGTAATGGAGAGCTCAGCAAAGCTCAGATCGCAAGGAACAAGAAGGAGCAAGAGCAACAACTACCAGCTTCCCTGTAGTGGCCTTCTTATATGAACCTGTGAAGAAGACAAAGAAGAAATCTAGCCGTTGTGATTCAACGGCTAGACCTGGACCGATCAGGCTCCACCCTGATCGGTCCAGGGTGGATCTGATCGGTCAGGGGACCGATCAGGCCCTACGCTGATCGGTCCCCAGACCGATCCCAACTCTCACAGAGAGTTGGTTGCGATCCCTGATCGGTCTGTGGACCGATCAGCCTTCTTACTGATCGGTCACCAGACCGATCAGATAACTCACAGAAAGTTTCTGTGTGGTTACTGATCGGTCACCAGATCGATCAGATGACCCAGTGTTTCACTGGATCGGTCAGCAGACCGATCCAATGCCTTTGTTAGTTTTAGAGCTTCCCAGCCCTAAACCCTAACATCTTCTTGGTCTAGAGAACGAGCTACCGAGCCCTCTCCGACTCCATCGTCCGGGTCAGAGAACGAGCTACCGAGCCCTCTCTGACCTAGTCTGGAGAACGAGCTGCCGAGCCCTCTCCGACTTCGTCCGGTCCAGAGAACGAGCTACCGAGCCCTCTCTGACCTAGTCCGGAGAACGAGCTACCGAGCCCTCTCCGACTTCGTCTGGTCCAGAGAACGAGCTACCGAGCCCTCTCCGACCTCCCATGCGAAGCTTCCATACTCGGACTTTTCCCCGTGCCAAGCTCCCTGCTTGGACTTTTTCCCGTGCCAAGCTCCCTGCTTGGACTTTTCCATGCCAAGTCTTCATACTTGGACTTTTCCCGTGCCAAGCTCCCTGCTTGGACTTTTCCCGTGCCAAGCTCCCTGCTTGGACTTTTCCGTGCCAAGTCTCCATACTTAGACTTTTCCGTGCCAAGTCTCCATACTTGGACTTTTCCCGTGCCAAGCTCCTTGCTTGGACTTTTCCCGTGCCAAGCTTCCTGCTTGGACTTTTCCATGCCAAGTCTCCATACTTGGACTTTTCCCGAATCAGGTCAACTCAAGTCGGGTCAACCAGATCAATCTTGACCAAAGGTTGCACCCACAATCCCCCAAGTTCCTATTCTTGTCAAACATCAAAATACAACTTCTCTATTCTTGTCAAACATCAAAATATACCTCGAGTCAGGTCAACTCGAGTCGGGTCACCCAGGTCAACCTTGACCTAAGGTTGCACCAACAACAACCACATGACCTTGGCTTAGACTGAGTGTCTCGGAGTAAAGATAAAAAGGTCCAACTCTAAGACAAGTGGCATAACGCTACTAGTGTTTGGCAGTGTGTGGACTCACGATGACACGTAGGTTAGCTTTACAAGTATAAAGTGACTACTTGAATACAACATCTTAATTCGAATGGTGAGATGCAATTTTAGATGTGTATAACATTTGTTGACTCATACTCTCATCTTGTAATTTGTATTCGAGTCATTTGAATTAAAATGATTTGTAAGATTCACAAAGTTGAGATATTAAGCATCAAATACCACTTACGTCTCTCTATTATGCGTAATAGAGATATGACTGCAACAAAGAATGTCATACTAGATCTCGTGAAGGGAGACAAGCTGAATGTTGACAACTATGAAATTTGGCACTAAATGGTTTAGTTTATTTTTGAGGAACAAGAACTTGGGGAGGTTCTTAAGCACAAGATGGTAGATTCCGAGGAAGGTACTGTTGGAACCCCAGGGTGTTTTGATGTGATCAAACAAGTTAAGCTTGGTCATGTTTTGTCTAACCCTTGTGTCTAAGTGTGCAGGAGCTTAGGAACACAGGAAGTCGAGCGGAAGGCGCGGCTAGAGAGAAGGACGACACGGGGAGAGAGCTGACGAGCTTAGTGCGTCTGAGGGACGAGGTGACCGCGAAAGAGTACACCGGTGGACGAGAAGAACGTACGCGACGTTTGAGGAACGAGAAACCGGGAAGGAAGACTGCTCGAGGAGAAGGCCGGAACTTGGGTTTGAGTGAGCCGTATTCCGGATAACCGAGATCACCCAAGCTAGCGGAGCCGGAACAGAAGACCCGGACCAAGACGAGCTGAACTGGAGCAGTGGAATCGGACCACAAAAAGTAAACTAGGTTGACTTAAGTGGTCCGGGCACCCGGAAGTGGATTTTGACCAGATCAAGGTTTGACTCGATTTGAACGTTGGGGGATAAAGTTTTATCCCCCAGGGCGCCCGGAACCCTTGGGGGCACCCAGTCCAGTGCTATAAATATAGCACTGCTTTGCACAGATTAATCAATAAACTTGTAATCCATTTTCTCTGTGCTTTACTATTCTTTTGTCTTGTCAACACTATAATAGGCTACTCCGCCCAGAGGAGATCATCAGATAGTGCGCCATCCTTTCCTTGGATTAGTAATTCTCTGATTGCAAACCAAGTAAACCCTCTGTGTCTCAGTTTGTTTTTAATTAGTCTCTTTTATTTAAAGTTACAAGTTTTATTATTAAATTAAAAATCCAATAAAGGTGTAATTTATTTTTTTTCAGGGCAATTCACCCCTCCCCTCTTGCTGGTCTCCAAAGAGACCAACAAGAGGTATCAGAGTAAGGCGCTTCAGGAGGACTAACTGCCGATCGAAGCAATGAGATGACCGGACCAAGAATTGTTCCACCAAAATTCGAGGGGGACTTCGCACACTGGAAGCGTCATATGGAAGTATTCCTGAAAACTGATTTCGAAATTCGGTTAATTATAAAGTATGGGTTTGTAGCTCCGGCGGATTAGAATGGAGAAGAAAAAGAAGAGAGCCAGTGGACAAAGAAGGAGCAGAATGATTCCGTAGCAAACAATCGTGCGGAATATCACCTGCTGAGCGTGTTGCCACCTCAAGAAGTCAACCACATCGGAAGCTACTCGTCGGCCAAAGAACTCTGGGAGAAGTTCCTAGAGCTCCACGAAGGAACATCCGAAGCCAAGCTAGCAAGAAGAGACATCCTTCGGAACAGACTGACGAACATCCATCTGGAAAAAGGTGAGAAGGTAGTCGATCTACACACGAAGGTAAAAGAATTGATTACTGTTCTCGAGAACCTCGATGAAACGGTAACAAACCGAGACACCATACGCTACGCACTCAATGCGTTTCCCAGAACACCAGAATGGACATCAATCGTCGACGCCTACTATATTTCAAATGATCTGGAGGTAAGTACTTTAGAAGAATTGTTCTCTACTCTTGAATTACATGAAACCAGGTGTGCAGGGATAACAAATGAATCAAGCTAAATGATCGCACTAAATGCAACCAAGAAGGATGAACCCGAGTCGGATTCAGAAGAGGATCAGGAAGCGTATATGGTAAGAAATTTTAAAAAGTTTTTTAGATCTAATAAATTTAAAGAAATGCAGAATAAAAAGAATCCAAGAAATAGAAGAAGGATGCGTTGCTACCAGTGTCAAAAAGGACACTTAAAAGAAGACTGCCCAGAACTAAAGAAGGACAAAGTCAAAATACCCAAGAAGCATAAGAATCTAAAAGCAACTTGGGACGACACTTCATCATCTGAGTCCGAGATTCAAGAATATGCCAGGATAACACTGATGGCAAGCTATGAGGGGCAAAGTACATCAGAACCCAGCATCGATGGAGGGGAAGCGACCTCAGATGAATGCAGCAAAGCAAAGGGAGAATCAGGCTTCAAGTCTGATATGGTAAGTGAGGTATGTCTCTTACCTCCTGTTCAGCTTTACTTTGGTATTAAGGTTTTGGCAAAATCCATGTATAAATTAGAAAATAAAAATACCAAATTAAAAAATGAAATTCTAGAAACAAAAAGAATTTTGGCAAAATCATGTCTAATAGAGAATTTTGATAAATTGAAACTTGAAAATGAAAATTTAAAAGAAGAAATAGAAAGATTGAGAAAGTCTAACGGTTCAAACATTTCTGCTTTTAAAAATTATAGAGGAGTAAACTGGTACTATAGGTTTCACCAAAATCAAATCAGAAAAATATCAAAAGCCTATGTGCCTAGAAAATACTTGACTAACCCTGTAGGAAGGAACCTCTATTGGGTTCCAAAAACTTGTTTAACTTAAAAATTAAAATTAGACTTAGCATTTTCAGCAAGAGAATTAAACATGTAATTTCTTTATGCGACTTTGTCTAGAAAGTGGTTGTTACTCCAATAACCAAGAAGGCCTAGTGCCTCGCCACTGCCTGGAAGCCAAGTATCGAAATGAAAAGTTTAATTGACTAACTGAAAAAACATTAATTTAAAATTACTTAATGCTTTAAAAGGATTATTCAATTTGTTTTAGAAAACATTTTCAAAAATATTCATGTTAAAAAAATGAGAAAATTATTATTTTTTTCCTATGTTTTTAACTTAGAAATTTTGAAAGTTTTCCATTGCATAAAAATTTTTGCTTAGGATTTTTTTATTTTTAATTGATTTTTTTTTTAAACTTAAAAATTATGTTTTAAAAAACTTTGAAAATTTTTCTATCGCAATTTGCCTTAGAATTAAAAAAAAAAACTTAAAATTTTGATTACTTAGAAACTTTTTTTGCAAGTCCTTAAAATTTTTTAACTTTGATTAAGAAAGTGTTTAAAATCTTATTACTTAAGGATTTTTTTAACCTTAGGCTTGTGTAGGAACCCCAATTTTTTATGTGATCAAAGGAAGAGAAGTATGTTAAGTCTAGGGGGAGGTATATACTAATTTTTGAATTGACAAATCTTGAACTTATTTGCATATTAATTGTTTTTATTGCATTTGTTTATTCTAACTTAACTTGGGTTGATCACATTTAAAAGGGGGAGATTGTTGGAACCCTAGGGTGTTTTGATGTGATCAAACAAGTTAAGCTAGGTCTTGTTTTGTCTAACCCTTGTGTCTAAGTATGCAGGAGCTTAGGAACACAGGAAGTCGAGCGGAAGACGCGGCTAGTGAGAAAGACGGCACGGGGAGAGAGCTGACGAGGATGATGATGAACCAAGGACCTTTGGAGAGGCTCTCAAGGTTTCTGAAAAAGACCAATGGTTAATGGCTATACAAGAAAAAAATGGAATCAATGAAAATCAACAAGGTCTGAGACTTAATTGACTTACCTGATGGTAGAAAGGTCATTGGGAATAAGTGGGTTCTCAAAATCAAAAGGAAGGTTGATGGAACGATCAAGAGATATAAAGCTAGTATTATAGCCAAGGGTTATACATAAACAAAGGGCATTGACTATGAGGAGACTTTCTCCCCAGTAGTGAAGTTTACATCAATCAGTTTACTTTTAGCGATTATTGCCAGTTTAGATCTAGAGTTACACTACATGGATGTTAAGACCACTTTCCTTAATAAAAGTTTGGATGAGAAGATTTACATGAAACAACCCTCTAGGTTCATTTTAGTAGGTCAAGGATATAAGGTTTATCAACTTCAAAAGTTGATATATGGCCTAAAGTAATTATCTAGACGGTGATACCTAAGATTTCATGAGAAGGTGATATCATATGGTTTAACAATGGTCAAGGAGGATCATTGTACCTATTTAAAAATGTTAGATGACTCTTTTGTGATTCTGTCATTATATGTGAATGACATAATGTTGACTAGGAACAACATTGAGTAACTTATAATCATTTGATCATGTCCGAGAGTCGAGGCGATGGACGCTGGGGGACGTGGCACTCCTGTTGACTATTGACGGACTTCGAGTCTAAGGAACCTGCAACCACAGCTGCGTTAGTGCCGAGCCAGGGAGGGGTTCCCCAACGATGGCCCTTTGACGCTCAAGTCAGTCTCCGACGATGTATAAGCGAGGAAGCAAAGAAGCAGAGTAACAGTAGCAACAGTAAAGTGTATCATACCTCCGTTGAAGCTCTAGGCCCTTTATATAGGGCTCCGAGGGAACGCGTACATGCTCCTTAATGTGTGCACGCTTCTCAAGGCTTCCCCTGAAAAGACATGTTAGGAAAGCGTCCCTAACACCATATCTCAATGACTCGAGTATATATCTGACGTGACAGTGGAAGCTTCCGTCGTATGATCCTCTGCTTGTCCATGTCGCCAACCATGCAGTCTGTCGATGGCACGGGTTCCCAAAAGGATGTCGCAGGATCCCTAATTTATTTGTTCTAGGGCTGAGCGGGAGGATCGCTCGACCGTCCTACTGTCTTGATGTTTTCGGGCCGAGCGGAATGATCGCTTGACCGTCTATCCGCCGCTCGGGCTCCTTATTGCGACGAACATGAGGTCGTGCTTGAAGGTTGTATGCTGGTTTCGAGACCTGATGTAAGTCCGAGCGGGATAGCCGCTCGGCCTCTGTTTTGCTGCTACTTCGGTTCTCTAAGCGTCGGAAGCTCGGTGTGTGGCCGAGCTGTGATAATATCAGATCAGACATTCCTTATTCCGACCGAACAAGTGGGTTGCCCGTTCGGATGATGACAAGAGGCCCGTGACCACCGTGACTTTGACCTCCAGCGTGGGAGTGACCTTCAACGGGGTGGGATCCGACCTCACCACCGGATCATCATTAAAACATGGTTGTCATCTAGCTTTGACATAAAAGATATGGGTGAAGCTGAGTTCATCCTTGGAGCAAAGATCCAGAGGGATCACTCGAGAAGAGTGTTGCCTCATTCACAAGAGACCTATATTAAGAAAATTCTAGAGTACTTTGGGATGAGTGATAGTAATCCCATTGATACTCCAATTGCTAAAGGTGAAGGTCTGAGCTTAGAAATGTGTTCTAAAACTTAAGTAGAAGTAAGGGAAATGAGTAAAGTACCTTATTCCAGTGCAGTAGGAAGTTTAATGTATGTAATGATGTGTACATGATCGGATATATGCTATGCAGTCAGTTTGGTATGTAGATATCAAGCAAATCCTAGAAGGGGTCACTGGAGAGCAGTGAAAAGGATCTTTCGATATTTAAAAGGAATTGTAAACTTCTCTCAGTGTCATGGAGGAGATGATTTGCGACTTGTGGGATATTCAGATGCCGATTAGGGAGGTCATCTGATAAACGCAAATCAGCATCATGTTTTGCTTTCTTGCTCAATGGCGAAGCCATTTGCTAGAGTAGTAAGAAGCAAACCTGTGTTGCTCTATCTACGATGGAGGCTGAGTTCATGGCTTGCTTATTAGCAGTTTAAGAGAGCAGTTTAATCAGGTCGCTATCATTTACACTCGACGCCCTAAGTTTTATAGTAGTATCAAACACATAGATACCAAATATAAGAGACATCATTGAGAAGAATGAAGTGATTATCAAATACATTTCAACACACAGCATAGTTGCTGACTCTTTCACCAAACCTATTAGTAGAGACTCTTTTATTGGACATAGAAAGTCATTGGGTTTATGTACTTTATGACATATCTTAGTTTGTATTATTTTGAATATGATGCCTAATGATTATATTTCTTGTGCATTGATTGGTCACACTTATATGTATATAACGTCTTTGTAATATACTTGTTATATAGATAGATATGTCAGGCTGGCAAGGTCGACTTTATCACATGAGTGACCACCTCCAAGAGTGGGGATAAAATGATTTCTAGCTGTAAGAGGTTTTGAGAGTAGCTCTGCTAGAACTTAAGTCACCCTGATATGTGTTCAGAATGAGGTCATGTGTGACATAACTGATATGGGCGTAGTCGCATCCATATTGCTTGTAAGAAGCTAGGTTTTAGATCTCAAATATCACCTGTGAATTGTGATATGTCTTTGAGATACTCTCTCAGAGATCTTTGGATAGAATCTTATGTGTAGACTGAGTCTCATACTTGCACAATATTAAAGAAAACTGACATATACCCTTCTAAGAGATGGGGGATTAATATTGTGGTACGTATTTCATACCATGTGTGATATGATGACTGTGATAGTGGGAGTCATATTATATAAGATAATAATTTTATATCCCTGAGCTCCATTGTGTGAGATCCAAAATCATCTAGGTGGGATTTCCTGTGCTCTTATTTCTTTCGGTTGTTTCTTGATGTCATGATTCAGTGTTTGTTACTTTAGTTTGTTTACCGATGGCCCGAAAGATGAATTAAGGTCTAAGAGACATGTCTAGAAAAGCATATGAGTTAAGATTGATAGATTCAAGTTTGGAAAAAGAAAGATCAATTGACAATACATCATCATATAATATTCACTGACTAGTCTTTTATATTTATTTATGTAGAGATTAAAACATATTAGTGAATATAAAATCGAGTGTCATTTGGGGATTACTTTCGATGAGGAAAGTAACTCCGTGGATGTATTAAATCTTAGATCTGGGATACAACGAGATTTTGTATCTTATGATACAATGATGACTATTCAATTATTCTAACAGGTGCATTAAGTAGTTTTATATGCAGGTATGCTTGCAAGTCACACGACGTTCAATTCAGTATAGAACAAAAGAAGAGAGTTGTAGTATCTATTTTGTTGAGAATAACAAAAAAAGGCTATCATCATGCATCATCAGGTTAATGATTGAAACGTTGTAACATAATGTTGATAGTTTGAAATACATTACTATCATCTCGACTTCGAGCAGTCCGTAGCTAGAGTTTACAATAATTTCAAATGTTTGTAGTGCTGGAGATTGGTGCATCATCAATCAAGGTATAAGGTTAAATTTTTATAAAGTAGAAGAAAATTATATATTTTACTTTTATCATATCTAAAATGAGATGGAGTCATGGATGATTAGATGTTATTGAGCCAACTTCGAGAGTTTGATGAATTTGATGAACTTGGAGGCTTGGAAGAAGACTTTTGTCTTTATGAAGGGCCATTCTAAATGGCATATTTAGTTAGGTAGGGTAGACTTTCTATTGACAAATTTTTGACTAAGGGAGGGCTTCTTTTAAGTCATATTTATTGTCTTAGTTTAGTGTTGATTTTGTATGGACTTACGAAAAGGTGTAAGCTAAGCAAATGAGAGACCATTCAACATCCAATTTATTGGAGATAATTATAATCAACTATAGCATGCCAGACGATCGCCTAGTTGGCCGAAGTAAAAGGTCGGATGAATAGAATATTTTTATTTGAGGAATAATTAATTGGATGTGCTGCAAATGGGTATAAGTTTAAGTAATCATTTAAAGATGAAATTTAATCAGTTGGTGATATACTCCTTGTTTTCAATATTAACATTTGAGAACAATTTTATGGGGGCTTTTAAGTTGATAAAATAGCTTTGTTGTGTGTGACATCATATGAGTGCTTGGAAGTTAAGTTTTTATGATTCAAATATTTTTAGTATCAAAGTCTTTAATAATTTGAGTAATGATGGTATGTTTCAGCTCAATATCTCAATAATCTTGCTTAGAAGTATAAAAATGATTATTTTTTATTCATGTAATAAATGATTAATCAAATCTGGATCGTTCGATTATACGAAATTTTTTTATCAATCATCTAGATAAATCGAAAAAAATACATGGAGGGTCATTTTAACCGTTAATATTCTCAAGTCCACGACCAATTAAAAAAAAATTATAATAAATCTTAAACTTTAAATCTCTATTTTTAATAATATTTAATCATGACAACTTATGTTTAGATGGAGTTGAAGAAAGTATTTGAGCCCATCTATGCTTTTAAAATATCTAAATAATTCAAAATTGTCATATAAAATTTAATAGATAATTTAACAATTTTAGTTAAAATTATTAGATGATATAATAGTTTTCATAGAGGTCTCTATTATTTATTTATTGGCAAATGAAGATACAAGTAAAGGCGATGATAAAAATTTAAAAGAAAATTATTTATTTGTTATGGTTGGTGCAGCATATAAAGTTGATAAAAGATGGTTATACTCATCTTTAATATTACTGTCAATTTATTTTATGACCAACATAAAGGAGATAACTTATGAATAATTATTAATTTTTAGAATAATAACTAACACATGAGAAAAATATTTATCTTGACTATATCAAAATTCAAATCTCATACCTTAAATTAGTAATATTTCATATGTTGGCCACCAGATAATTCTGAGAGGATTACTATAGCATATAAAGAGATAGAGCAATTTAGATTTTACCCAATCAACTCTAAGAGTATATTTCTATCTCCATTTTTATTTATTATATAAATTTGAAATATACACGATTTTATTACCATAACTTCATATGCCATGTATTTTTTTCTTAGATTTTAAGATTTAAATTATAATATTTATGTTAAGTAAATAAAAAAATTAAACATGATACTCATCAAGTAATACCATAAGATGAGTAGGATAACAACTCTCTATATTATAGATAGTGTTATCCTTTTTATTTTTTTTATATATCTTTAAGTTAAATATTATAATCTAAATCATAAATTTTAAAGATAAACATTGTAAGATAAGTAGCATAATAAAATTCACTCTGTATATTTTATAGAAGTCAGACTTAGGGCCGTCTCACGATTTCTTGAGGCCCTAGGTAAAAAAATTAAAAAATAAATTTTTTTAATATATTTTAAATTTTCTTTAATATTTTTCATTTAGATTTGGGATTGAAAATAATAATTTAAAAAAAAATAAAATTAGTTATTAAAAAGAATTAAATATTTTTTTTAAAAAAAATAATTTTTGATATAAAATTTAGTTTTCAGATGGATATTTTGATAATAATTTTATTTTTTATTAATAAAACTATTAAATTATTTAATCTTTTTAAGTTAGAATCTCAAATAGACTTTATTAATTTTAATTTTAAAAGATTTATTTTTTCTAATGCATTTTACTTTGTATTTTATAATAAAAAATCTCTAATTCATATTATTATCGAGAAATAAAAAGAAAGAGCGAGGAAGAAATATTATCGACAAAGGAAGAAGGACGTTCTCTGCGAGTATCATCGGTGAGGAAGGAGAAATATGTAAAATCGCTGATGAAAAAAGAAAATGGCACAATGCACTGATGAAAGAACCATTAGGATTTTTAAGAAATAGTGAGGAGAAAAGAATTCATTAGGTTTTATAATAATAATATTACTAATTGTAAAATAAAATGGGAATCGGAGTAATAATAAAAAAAGCAAGAAATATGTCAATTTAAAAATGAATTATATTTAAGGTAGAATAAAATCTCATATAAAATTGTGGTAGACAATTAATAAGGTAGAATAAAATCTCATATAAAATTATGATAGACAATTAATGAGGAAATAAAGATAAGTACAAAGTATAAATAGGAAGTGGAATCGATAATGAATTAATTGACAAGATGTCATTAATGAATTAGCAAGACATTTATAATTAATTAATATTAGAGTAAATCTTGTTGGCAGAATCTGGCCAGCTATAATTCTCTATCGTCCAATCATAATACATGCATGTACATGTATGTAATTAATATATGCATATGATATTACTAAAATACTCTTGTACATGAATTCTAACTGGCCAGGCCATTTAACATTACCCTTAGGGTGCGTTTGGTTCAAATCATCATGTATAACCTTGGTTATGTGATTACCAGGTAATCACATAACCAAGGTTATAGGGAATAAAACATAACCAAATGTTGTTTGGTTCAACTTAGGTAATGCAACAAAAACTTGTTTGTTTGAAGGTTTTAATGAATACCCTAGTTTAATATTTTACCGTATTACCCTCAGTTACAAAACCAACTATACATAATATTATTATTATTATTATTTATTATTATTATTATTATTATTTATTTATTTATTTTTTAATGTTTTTTTACTTTTCTTTTTCCGGTATATTTTTTTACTTTTTTATGTGTTTTTTTATTTTTTAATGTTTTTATATTTTTATATTATTTATAATTATATTTTTTACATTTTTAAAATTTTAATTTTTATTTATTTATTTTATTTTTAATTTTATTTTTGTTTTTTAAATTTTTACAATTTTTTTTTAATTTTTTAAAATTTTTAATTATTTTTAAAATTTTTTAACATTTTTAAAAATTTTATTTTTTTAAAATTTTTTTATTTTTTAAAAATTATTTATTTTAAACAAAAATTAAATTTTTATTTTTTTTAAAATATTTTTTTTTCATTTTTAAATATTTTTTTACATTTTTTCTCTTTTTTTCATATTTTTTCTTATCGAAGGGTATTTTTGGTAAAAAAAATTCGTTAACCCCGGAATCAACAAAAACCTTAGTTTTATGAGGTTTTCCGATTCCGGGCTGCATGACCCTTTTGCTGACGTGTCGGGCATGAAACATTACTTGGGAATCATCAAATACCTAAACCAAATAAGATTTTTGTTGATAACTTTGGATGGATAACCAAGGTTATCAAGAATAACCCCGAACCAAACACACCCTTAAAATTAATGATACTAATTTAATTTTTTCAATATCTTTAATTAATTAATCAGTGGATTCCAATAAAATTGAACCCTAGGCATAGATCTTAATGACCTATGCCTTTATTTATTCTAAAGAACCCCACTAACTAATACTGTTGTTGGTAATTACAGAAGTAATTACTATAATAAATTTTGAAGTCAATTATTAATATGTATAAAATATCTTATTAGAGTAAAATATCTTGAAAATATTGGCTATGATTTAGATATTTATATTTAATCAGGTCGACGATATTAAACCATTTTATTAATCATCTATTTATTCAAAAGGGTACCTTCGGAATTATGAGTTATGGTGTAATGATAAGACATTTAAATTATCAACCAAATATCCACGATTCAAACTCAAGTTATGATAAATTTATAAAAAAATTTATTTCAAATGAGACACGTAATTAAAGGATATTGAGCTCCTGAATTACTCGCTATGAGCATTGGAATCAAGTCGATCATTCCAAACTCGACCTATCAATTATTTTTTTTATTTATTCAAAAGGATGAGGAGACGGTGGCCTTAATAAAGTTGAAGGTTATATTAAGATTTGGGTGTACAAGTAAGGTTGATTGAACAGTGATTATTTTTTTATACAGAAAATTGATAAATTTTAATTGATTTAAAAAGGATTTAATTTTATTTTATTCGGATGAAGTATTCCTGAGTCAACAAAGTGTGAAAAGAGATATTGAGCACATGTTGCGTATTAAATTTGTAATAAATTGATTTTCTTGCACGCCGCAGACTTTACTGACTTGACAAGTTGACCTAATACAAAAATGTTTATTAATCAATTTATGGTACTGAGCCTACTCAACACAATTAAACAAAAATCGAATACACACCACGTTGCCTTGTCACACCATTTATATCAATTTTTTTTAAGAGAACCTTTATTTTTATTATCCCGAAAGGATATTGTATATTAAAAAATATAAAAAAGTATTTTATTCTATATATTTTTTTAATATTATACTAGTTTTAATAAAAAGTATTTTACAATGTAATTTTTTAAGATAAAACTACTATAATTTTAATTAATATTATTACACTGACAGTAAAGTATCTTTACTAAATATCGAAGCAATTACAATAGTTTTAAGCATAATAAAGTACTTTTAATTAAAAAGTATTTTGAATTTGTAATTATTTTAACTAAAGTTGCTTTAACAGATATTCTCATAATAATAAAAAAATATTACATTATTTTGTTAATTTTCTCATAGGTAAGCAAGCGTCAATATGTAAGTGACGATGATATGTAGATTTAATGAATTTTAGAAGCATTTTAAAAAATTAATTGCAGGGTTATTTTGAAATGAAATAAAAATAATATTTATTTTTAATGTAGAATAACAATATAATAAAATAAATAAATAGTAATTCTTATTGTGGCACGATTTTGAAATACGTTGGGCCATGATGGGCGACATGGTAAAATTGAGCCCAGTTGCAGCCCATTATCTAGAAAACTCGATTTATAGGTAAATTTAGAAATATATGATTTTTCAAATACAACTCGACCTTGAATTGCTGAAAAATATCAGATTTAGATGGGAGGCTTTCAGATTCACGTCAGGTTCAGATTGAGAGTTTTGGTTATGTAATGATTGAGTCGGATTGACTCGAATGGATCTGGATAGATTTGAATTTAAAATTTAATGAGCTGTTTTTTATAGGATTAAATTAAAATTTATTTTAAAATTAAGATATTGTATATAAGAATAATCAAATATTACAATAAAAATAAACAATTATAGATTTTTTTTTAAAAAAAATTAAATCAGATTATTGAGTTATTTAAAATTTTTGGATTGATTTTTATAAAATCCTTCCTAGGATCTTATTTGAATTCATCTGACCAAATTGACCATCTCAAGTTGGTAAAAAATAACTGTGTTCGTTTTAATGTCTCCTAATTCGTTTCATGATTAATACAAATGAGATAAATTATAGATGATTACTAACGTTTGAAATATTGACTTGGATATGAGAGAAATATTTATCTCAATTATGTTGAAATTCGAATCTCAGACTTAGGTGGCGTTTAGTTAAATGATAGGAATGACTATGAGTATGAGTTTAATAGTAAGGTTAAATAGGAAAGAGAATAGAAATGAAATCCACCTAGTTATATGGGTTTTATTGATTCCCATAAATCTAGAAATCATTATCAAATTATTATTTCCAAAACCACAATCTAAACACTATCTTTTACTATCATTCCATTTCCTCATTCCCAAATCTATCAACCAAATGCCCCTTTAAAAGTTAACAATACCTTATGTGCTAGTCATTAAATCATCTTGGGGCAAGTTCGGACTGAGTTTGGGCAATCATAGAACTTGCCCCGTTCAAAAAATAGATCCAAATTTAGATCTGTTCTACCTAATTTTTCAATCAATCCTATTTCCAAATGGATTGGATCCGTCAATCCGCTAAGTTTAAAATAAAAGATACTTATTATTATTATAATATATTTTATATTATATAATATAAATATAAAATATTATTATTATTATTATTATTATTATATTATGATAGATTCGTAACAGAGTCATTTAAATTCGTAATCCACCCTTAATCTATTTCTAAATCTAGTCAACAGATTTAGACCCGCTACATCCGTCCTGAATAGAACGGATTTAATATGCGATCGAATTTAAACCCTACTTATTTAAAGATGAGATCCATTCAAATCAAAGGTCCAGATCAGTGGACCATCCCCTAGTCCGTAAATTACGGACCAGGAGATCCCTGCTGGATATATCATATATATGACATATCGTATTTATATTAGCGGATGCAATATAAGAGAAAAATCCGATTCGTTTTCCATCAACCCTTCTCCGCCTCTGTGCTATTTTGCTAAATAACAAACTACCAAGTCGCTTGCTCCTGCAAACCTCCCTAGAACCCGTCGCCTGTCCATCCTCCTCCTTCGCCGTCCGCCGCCGTCAACCTATGGAGAAACCGAGTACTTTGATCTCCCACATCGAAGCATTCGTGGACTCGGCCCGCGTTCTCAACCAACATGTCTTGCTCTTTTGTTCTTTTTTTTTTCTGCAATTTCTGAAATACTTATTTGTTGCTTTTCTCTTGTTGTACCAAGCGTTCCTGTTGTTTTCATGATTGATTTTATTACGGAGCTTATTTAGAACCGATTGTGCTGCTCGAAGTGAAGAAACCGACTGGAAGCGAATATTGTAGTTAGGGTTTCGCTAGTCACTCTTCACCTTCACGAACTTGGAGGGTTTCGCGATCTCTTAGTTTACTCATAGGGATTATTTTTAGATAGGTCTTTTTCATAGCTTAATTCGTTTCTTTACATTTAGCATTTGCACGCACCAAAAGTTTATTTTAATTGGTTGATTTTTCTAACTTCCATTTACATACTTTTGTTAATTTTGTTGTTTTTGGGGCATCAGTTAAACAGCTGAAATTATTGTATGACAGGCCAAAAGTGTGGATGCGATTTCTTCTCTGATAAAGAATGATCTGTTAACCCTGGAAGCATTGGTAAATTCTTGATGATTATTTATGGGCGTATATGTGTGTGTGTGTGTGTGTGTGTGTGTGTTTGAATATTTGTCATCTTATTATTTTCTTTTGTCTGTCAAAATATTGAGGTGCGAGAAATGGAGCTGTACTTGACCTCCACAGACCATATTATCCGTGGTAGAGGTAATTATAGTTCGAAAGATGGAAGAGTACAGTTGTTTGGGCAATATTTTCTGCTTATGGAAAAAGTAAAGTTTGACACTGCAATAAAATCTACATTTTACTGAACTTTAAAGATTTATGCTGTTGGACCTCTAATGAATGCCGATTCATTGAATG
This sequence comes from Zingiber officinale, assembly GCF_018446385.1. Classification (NCBI taxonomy): domain Eukaryota; kingdom Viridiplantae; phylum Streptophyta; class Magnoliopsida; order Zingiberales; family Zingiberaceae; genus Zingiber; species Zingiber officinale. Next base: position 108,832,346 of record NC_055999.1, on the reverse strand, counting down.
TGAGTTATGCTTTCTTGTTTATTGTATGCTGAATTGCACGTGCGGATATGTATACAATGGCACCAAACCGAAAAAACAGAGACATGCAAACTTATTGATGTTCACTTGTTTTTTTGAGATTGATCCTTTCCTTTGATGTTGCTTTGAGTTTGTTTATCATCATCACTAGATCGCTTCATAGGCCTCCAAGGGAGGGGGAGATAAATTGCAAACTTATGTTGTTATATTGATGCCAGAGAGTATGATGCTCTGATGACATCACAGTAACATGTAGTTTATTAATCTACAGAACATCTTGGGCTGGTTTGGTAGTGTGTATTTTCGAGAAATACATTAAACTAAATAATGTCTTTGTTGACCTTTTAATCACATATAGTTTTTACTGAAATGCACCTAGAAAACAATTTGGGATGTCTAAAAGAATGGTAATATATTAAACTATACAGTATGAAGTATTTATCAATACATCAATTTTACTATCAATTCATTTTTTATTTATAAATATGACTTTAACAACTTTGTTAATTTCTATCAATAAAATTATCTCATACAAAGTATTATTTTACTGGTTACAATAACTTTCCAACTAAATAGCAATATTGAACTATTTATCACTGTATATTCAGTGTACTATTTTCATAATAATTTGTTGTTTTCTTCTCCCTCTTCATGAGATTTAAGTTATGATTCATTGATTTGTTATGAGGTACAAGTGAATCTGGAGTTCCTCTTTGGTCGAAAGTTTGATACCACTTCAAGAGATCTTTTCTATTTGCAATTTGTTGATTCTTTATAGTTTCACTGAATTACCGACACACTAGATCCTTCATTTGTGCATATAAGGTCTAATTTTCACACTACTCCTATAGATATTAAATTGGGTCCTGATCCAACAAACTAGTTTGGTTTTCCATGGACAAATTTTTTACAATAAATGGTAATGCACAAGACATAGGGATCTCTTGAAGACTGCATATGCACATGTATACATATTGTGGTGGATAATGTGGGTGTGGTCCTTGCCCCTCCTAATTGTCATGATTTCCATATGTTTTCCCCAGAAGTTATTATATATACATCTCTCTCTCTCTCTCTCTCTCTCTCACAATAAATTGCTGCTGCCTGTCCATTTTGAACCAGTGCATGCTCTTGAAATTTGATGAAGTCAAGAATCTTCTCCATACAACATCCACATGCCAAGTGACCTTTGCTTGCACATAATCATACACATGTACTAGGTCATTTTTTGTAACACTGTTTGCTCTTGAGATTGATAAAGTCAAGGATCTTGTGCATGCAACACTTACATACTAGGCAACCCTTGCTTGCACATAATCACATAAAAAACACAGTTTCAGTTATTTTTTTATTTTATTTTTCAAGTTCAACAACCTTTAAGTTTGGAAGTATTTGTAACTTTGAGCTTTCCATATTGGATTTTCAGGTACACTTCTCCTTGCAGAAGTACTTAATTGCCTTCTTGAGAAGCCATTAGATAGTCATACTATAAGCATTTTGGTAGAATTCTTCACAGCAAAACTAGTAAGATCGTCTTATCCTACTTCGTTTTGTACTGCTGCTGCAGATAACTACTTTTTTTACAAACCAAACAATCCAAATTTAAATAATTTAAGGCCTCTTTCTATTTTGTTTATCACGTTGCCTTTGTCCCTGATTGCATGTTATCTACTGCATACACTTGCAACTGATGAAACTTTGCCTTGATATTTTAGATTGGCAATATAGACCAAACAAGTTTCTTTCTAGGAAGAAATTAAGTGGAAGAGATGAAAATTAATGAAAAATGCTCAAGTAACTTGTGTTTAAGACTTGAAAATTTTAAAATGTTATATGTGCATTAGATACGAGGGCTCAAGGATTTTTTTTTTTTGCATCAAGTTGGTCCTTCATTCACTATAAATTTTTTGAAGAATTTTTGGACGATTTGAAATATCTATGTATCTACTGATTAGTTGTTGCTTGAGGCATATGATTTCACTGTTGTATCCAATCATGCCATAATCTAAACATTGCCATTAAAATCAATTTTCTAGCAGATCCACTTGTCCCTAAGATGAATTATAAGATTAAGACGTTTTGTTGATATTTGTTTACATATGGATGATTAAAAATGAATTAAAAATTAAAATCATCTGCACCAGTCTACACCAAGTGAATTTAACTAATATAACTGTTATATCATCTATGATAATTCAACTCACTAATGCAATATTTATTAAAAACGAAATTATTCAATTAATACCTAAAATTATCTAATTAACAATTAATTAATATGTTTTATATTATATAACATATGTTATATGTTATATATTATATATTATATTATATGTTAATTCATAATATATAATATATAACACATATGTTATTTAATGTAAAACATATATGCATATATAATGTACAACAAACATATATATGTTATATAATATATATAACATATCTCATTAATCATTCCAACTCAGCCTCAAAGCAATCTCAATTCAAGTCACAATTAAGTAGTGCTATAACATTTCTCCTCATCTAGGAACTTTACTCCCTGCTGCTCCCTGCTGTTTGGCTTTCTCCAACCCCTTTCTGCTAGATCTGTGTCTTGTCACACTGAGTTTGCCTGTGTCTTCAGCTGCATTCTTCATCAGTTTTTTTCTTGACAATTAGAACAATGTGCGAGATACTAGACACTGGGTAGCTCCACTTCTTGCAATGGCGTCGTTCTAGAGTCCCTATAAGGGTATAACTCAGTCTATTTGTTGCTCTGTCACCAGTTCTTCCTCTGCCCATGGATTCTACAACGACCTCTCCCTCTATTTGCAGATTCAGCCAATATTTTTTCTCCATTTTCTTTTCTCAAGTAACAAACCTTTTAACAGACAGTTCCTTGATCTCGGCCCCAACAATTTTCAACCAGCAGCCATCTTCTTCTTCTTTTTCCTGCAAGTTTCTAGGTTCCAGCTGTTTTCCATCACTGGAAGCTACCTCCAAGATACAGCTTCTGCACTAGTCAGCAGCACTAGTGGACTCTCTTCATCTTCTTTCAACATCTCTGCCAAATCAGCTTGCACTCGTGTGCACTGATGAGTAGCAAACCTGTTCAGGTTCTCTTTATTCTTGGTGTTCTGAGACCTTTCTGGTGAGTTTCCTTTTCCTTTACCATCTCAGATTTATCGTAGTGTAATTCTTCTCCAGCAGCAGTTCTTATCTTTGTCCTTCCATTTTTGCATCTTCATCCTGATCGTTTGTCTAATCTTATCTTCTTTGTCCTGCACTCACTATGTCCCACTATATGTTATGGATTGTCTGAGTGTGCTCCTTCTCACCTTTCTTCTTTCGGGTCTTGCTTCAACTTTTCAGTCACCCTTACAATCCTCATAAAGTGTTTTTCTTCTCATATTTCTTCAACCCCTTGTGGTGCTGTTGTGCTGTTGTATGTGCAGCTGCAAGTAAAAGTCTACTGAGAAATTTATTCTTAGGGTTTCTCTTCATCCTCTCTCTGTTGAAGTGTTGATCTGAGGTCAGGGAATCCACACCTTTGTGCTCCCTCAAAGTTTTGTTTCATCTACGCGCAAGTGCTATATTTGTGATTTCATCTTTATTGTCTCTTAGTCAAACTTGATTTCTAGTTTATATAACAAACTGGACATAAATAATATCTATACTCGAGTTTGAGGTGAATACTAAAGGTATTAGATATTGAGTAAATATTGTAATAAGTTTAGTCCCATATCAGATGAATAAGGTTTATGTTCTATTGTGACATATAGTTATCCTTTTACAATAACATAGCAGTATAGTGTTGGTGCTCGTTCTTCTTGATCCTACATATAGTGTTTCATTTTTCCAAACTTAACTATAATATTGCAATGGCAGTTGAAATGTCAAAACAGAGTTTCTTTTATGTTGTTTTGCACAGGTCTCTATAGTATTTCATTTTTACAAGTTAAATATTGAAAGCTTTAAGAAGAATTTTTTTATGGGTATTTGACTTGACTAGTAACAGCTAGATCCAAGATATGCTATATTGTTGTCGATTGTGACGGACTTCATATGTTTAAATAAGGAATATCTTAGGGACTCGAATCATTGAATGCATGAGCATCTCTTACATTGATAGAAACTGTATTATATCTCATTGTTTACATAGGACTACTAACATACTAGTTTCCTAAACAACAACAACAACTAAGCCTTTATCACATTGTTTCCTAAACTAACATACTAGTTCCCTAAAGTCTAAGAAAAACACAAACTAACATACTAGTTTCCCTAAACACAAACAGATAGATCCAAGATATGCGATATTGTTGTTGATTGTGACGAACTTCATATATTTAAATAAGGAATATCTTAGGGACTTGAATCATTGAATGCATGAGCATCTCTTACATTGATAGAAACTGTATTATATCTCATTGTTTACATAGGACTAACATACTAGTTTCCTAAACAACAACAACAACTAAGCCGTTATCACATTGTTTCCTAAACTAACATGCTAGTTCACTAAAGTCTAAGAAAAACACAAATGCCATCACAATTATCAAACCTAATGCTTTAATTTCCACTTATCTCCGATACAGCTGTTTTGATTTTAAAATTTTTTTTGACATGATTGAATTTAATGTATTCTTTTCATGATCATTTTCGTTTTGGAAAGCGATCTGTAAAGTTGCAGGTTGCTTATCATTAAATTTTAGATGCAATTTCTTGTCTGAATGGCAGCTCAAATTGATATTTTGTGTGGTTATCCTTTTTGCATCAGGAAGATTGGCAAGTACTCTGGGGAGTTCTTGTTGGTTGCCTAGCTCTTTTGAAGAGAACAAAAAAGTTTGGCATGGTTGACAATAGTGATGCAAGAACACTTGCAAAATCTTTCTTAATTAATGTACAAGTGCAATCACTAGCAGTTCGTGACCGTAAGGTTAATAGTGCACGGGCAATATTTTTTTACTATTTTGGAATGTGGGTTACTGGTTTTTGACATGGATTTTATATGCCTTTGCAGTTATGTTTAGAAGTTCTTCAGTGCCTATTGGATGCTTATACTGATGCTGTTGTGGTGTTGGTATTTTGCACTTCTCCTTGTGATTTTGAAATTTAATTTGATCACCTATTTCTTCTTGTTTCCTTTAGCTATCAAGCTGTGATATATGGTTCTGTCGTCTGTGCATTTTCTAACAAAATCCATTGCTCCATTTCATATTAGCATCTCTTGATCCATAGTTCTGTATATGTTCAAAAGAAAACCCATTGCCTTTCAAATCGGAGGATCATCAGTCAGTACTTGTTGAATAGCTGATACAATCTAAAGTTTGTGACTTGTGAGCCTTCAGTGTGGTAGGATATTGCTGGCTCAATTGTTATACATATCAAGGATTTCGTGATTGTATTTTGTCATTGAAAAGCACTACTTTATTATGTTGAATGAGTATAACTTAGAAGAAATGGAATGAACTGAGATGTACTTGTGGTATAGGTACTTGTACATGCCATCTGAAATTAGACGTTTAAGTTGTGTAATACACCATATCCAAGTGAGTTACACGGGGATAATCTCGTTTTTCTTTTCTGTACTTTTAAGGACGAAAATCCTAGCTGCTACTGAGTTAAATTCAAAACTACATCATGCAGAGAGAATGATAATGATGGAATAAATAATTGAGCGCCCATGGAGATTGCCAACTACTTATGTTAGGAATTACTTGTGTTGGGATTGATCTATTGCTAATGTGGCCCAAATTCTAAGGGATTCTTTGCATAATACAAGGGGCCTGGTGAACCAGAATTATGACACAACGCAAACCAAGAACAAAAAAAATGCTAGAAAACTTGTGCTTTTCTTGTCCTTGTCCATGGACATTGCTCCTCATCTGAGAATGGAAAAGGTAGTTTAGAAGGTCAATTGACTAGGGATGCATTATTCTTTTCCTGTTCTTGTGACGAATTAAAATTATGCACATTTAGTTTTAGAATTGTTATTTGATTTCATTTTTCACTTGAGGGGATATTTGTCGTGCTGTTCTGCTGATGTGATTCTATTTTTAATAGCTCAGCTATGTTTTGATTTGTGTAGGGATAACTTTTTTATTACTGTAAGTTATAATTAACTTATCTCAAATGTCTTATTATATGTAGCAATTCATCTTACATCGTACAAATTGTGGTGGCACAGGGTGATGACCTTGTTTATGGAATATGTGAAGCAATAGATGAAGAAAAAGATCCTCGATGCTTAATGCTTAATTTTCATCTTGTTGAGATTCTTGGGCATTTGTATCCTGATCCATCTGGCCCAATGGCAAGCTTTGCTCAGGACATCTTTGATATTTTAAGTCGGTACTATCCTATATACTTCACACATGTAAGTTAAAACAAAATAGAACTTGACCAGTGTTTGTGAAATGTAAATGGAACTTTAACTTCTCCATCTTCTTGAGTTTGCAACATTATTTTGCTATATTTTCTGGTTGGTTTTGTCATATGCCCATCAAGGATCTTATGCTTTGAGTATAATATGGAGACCCACCCTTCAACTTGTGAATTATTTTCCTGTGCACCCCTTCATTGATATTTTGGTGAAGAATTCTTAGAAATGTTTGGTTCTCAATAGTACATTAAGACATGATATTCCTCCAACAACGAACCATTTGTGTTTATTTCCTAATAGTGATCCATACCACTAAATTCAAAGATTTAGAAATCAGAGATTGGACATACTTTTTCTTTTCCCCCTATCATAAAGAATAATTTTAAGCTGCATATGCCTAAGGTGTATCTCTGCTAATACTATATTGAGGTAGATTTGCTGTAGAAATTTTGTCAAGGCAAAGAATTGTAGTTAGTTACTTGGATAAAATCTACTATGATGACTGATAAGCCATGTTTTTGTCCAATATAATATTAAATTTTAGTCCTTTTTTATCAAGCATGTGAATTGCGTAATTGAAGTTATGAAGTATAATATGTAGGACATTGTAAAACTTTTGTGCTATTGTATGCTCCTGTGTAGTGTGTGTATTGTTATGTTATGTCCAACATCAAGCCATATCTGTAGGATTGATGGCACAGCTAGAGGAGGGAGGGAGGAGAGAGGAGAGGGGACATTGTAAAACTTTTGTGCTATTGTATGCTCCTGTGTAGTGCGTGTAATGTTATGTTATGTCCAACATCAAAGCCATATCTGTAGGATTGATGGCACAACTAGAGGAGGGAGGGAGGAGGGAGGAGGGAGGAGAGAGGAGATGGGGTGGATAGCCAAAAAATATAAAAAAAAATGACAATTTCAATTTCCGCTCCTGATTTACAAGGTTGATCAAATTTTAGATGGCGTTTGGTTCACTCCTAGGAATCGGAATAGGAATGAGTATCATAGTATTATGGAATGGGAATGAGTATGAGCTTGGGTATCATTCTTAAAAATAATATTTGATGACTTGAATATTTTTAATCGGAATGAACTTAAATATTTTTTTTTTTTACCCTTAGAGGAAAATAAGAGAAAAAAATAGATGTGAGAGAAAAATATGATGAGAAAGTGTGATGAGAGAGAAAGTGTGATGAGAAAAAAATGAAGAGAGGGAAAGTGTGGTGAGAGAAAAATGAAGAGAGAGAATGTAATACGAGAGATTGAGGAGAGAAAAAGTATGATGAGAGAGAAAGTGTGCTGACAGAGAAAGTGTGATGGGAAAAAATGAAAAGAGATAAAGTGTGATGAGTGAGAAAATGAGAGAGCGTATCGTAGGAGAGATTGAGGAGAGAGAGTATCATGAGAGAGAAAGTGTGATAAAAGAGAATGAAGAGAGAGAAAATAAGGAGAGAGAATGTCTAATGGCAGAGAATATGGGGAGAAAATGGTAGAGAATGAGGAGAGAGAAAATATGTTGAGCGAGAAAGTATGATGAGAGGGAATAAGGAGAGAGAACAAGGAGAGAGAAAGTGAAATAAAAGAAAAATTGAACAAATATATTGAGGGTATTTTTTGTCCAAAACTTAATTTTTATTCCCATTCCTATCAAAACCCAATGGAAGAGGTGAGTTTCATTAATACTCAAGTTTTTGGATTTCATTCCAAAATCGTAATTTCATTCCCATTAACCAAACACAAAGTTTGGGAATGAATCCATTCCCTCCTTCCCAAACCCCTAAACCAAACGCCATCTTAGTATAGAAATATGCTTTGTGTTTGTGAATCAGAATATATGTAGCATAATTAAAAAGAAAACAATTACAAATAATATCAACAATAAAAGGAGTATTTAACATGGTTCGAACCACTAGGCGTTACTTCACAGCCCACCAACTCATTAGGTGGATCACATCTCAAAATCACATTGAAAAGGACCTTCTTTAGGAGTGGAGAACCCTTAACAAATATTCTCATACAACAATATACAATAATGAGTACAAGAAAATAGAAAAAGAAAAACATTACAAGAGTCAAAGCCTAATTCTTAGTTCATGATGTCGTTAGAAGCATTTAGTGATGCAAAGAATATGAGAATTCATTGTGATTTTTGGTTTGTTTCACGGTCCCCTTGTACCCCTAATTTATACACACAAATCAACACAGTGGAAAAGACAACTCAATTGATTAGCTTGTGATTGAATTCCGTTGACTCGAATCATTTTCAATAGGTTGAAACTATGATTAAGGAAACCGAGAATGCCAATTGATTAAAAACCTCTTTTTAGTAACTCGACTCAATTCAGTTGATAGGATCACGGACTTATCTTTTCCACAAATAGTTTACTCGATTAAATGCCATGTCGCAAATCCTTTCTGGTCGACTCAAACAAACTCACTCATATGGATAAGATAACAATCTCATCCACCAGAAAATACTTATTCTAGTTGGCTGAAGGCCTCTTCAATCAACTTGAGCCCAATAGTGAGCACCCTTTTTTGAGTAGTCTAATACCTACTTAACTCAAGCTACTTTGGTCAACTAAAGACCTTGTATACTTGTCTAAATCTAAAATAGAACTTTCTATTCTTGAGCTGGTTGTTAAGACTACTTAATCGATTCAACAAATAACTCGTCTGAGAGTACGAGGCATTCCTTCATTCAACTAAATCTGCTTAAGGATTTCAACTTTGCTTGAGATCACACTTGTTCCTTTGTTAAATGCAGACCTAGGTAGACTTCTGCTCATAAAGAAACTCAAGATTACATTCCCTCGTAATCTCCCGACCTCAAATGCCTAGATCCCCTATCTCCAACTCTTCATCCATTTTCATGAAGGCTACGCTTAGCCTTTAGGTCTTTGTCCACTTGCTTAGCAGCTCAACCTCTAGGTTTTCATTCATCTACCTAGATGTTTCACCTTTAGGTCTTTATCTGTTTACCTAGAGGTCCCACCTCTATGTCTTCATCCATTTGCCTAGAGGCATCACCTCTAAGTCTTCAAATGCTGTCGATACTTCTTGTTCACAAGCCCATCTCATTCTTGACCATCAAACCATTAAACCAACAACCGGTTTAACTTGACTGCATTAAGTCATCTATCAGTATGACTCAATCCCATTGAGTCACCACCAAACTCTTGGTCAACCTTGACCTCACTAATAGCCTGCCAAAACCTCTTGGAATTTCTCAACAATTGTCAAGCTTCTAGTTGTCCTTAACCTCCTGGACTTTTCCATCAACTGCCAAGAATTTAGTCAGCCTTGACTTCTTGAACTTCCAATCAATCTGCCAAGTTCTTGGTCAATCTGGACCTCCTTAAACTTCCAATCAACTTGCAAAGCTCTTGGTCAACCATGACCTTCTACCAATGGAGACTGCACACTCAATAAATATATCAAGCTCATGATAAGCCTAACTTTAAGCCTTTGTCAACCACATCAAAATATGCTAAATCAACTTAACCGCTTGGAGCATGATTGCACCAACAATATGATGCAAATATGTTGGGTAGCTGAGTTTACATTGCAACTTGTATCCAGTTGATACCTTCTGGAATAATAACTGCACAGACTGTTTACTCTTATCTTTGTCAAAATAAGCTCACATATTTTATGGATTTATGGTGCATTTGTTTTGGTGTCAAGTGAACCAGAGCCTAAGATTTGAGATCTTGCAGCCAGTCCATGTTTAGTAGTAGTTTGTGATCACTTTTTGTGTAGTTGACCACAGTTGAGACAAACATCGCTTGAGGTCGATGGTGAGCTTGCCTCTTCTTTGAATTTCAGGAGCTGACTTTAACTCATGAGAAATGTTTCTATGGTATCTTGGAAGTTTGCATGAGAAAAAGTAGTAGCCAATGCTGCTATCTTAGGCAGCCATTGCTACACAGCTCTACATGCTTGCCTTGATCATTTTTTTTTTTTTTTCTGTTTCTTCTGATTTCATAGGGATTTTGGATTACAAGTTATTGCTTTCAGTACTCTGTTATAGTTCTTTGCTCATTTTTTCTGTTGTATACATCTAAGATTATGCATTCAATGCCCAGCTAACTAGTATATTCCTTTAATGTTCATCAATGTAATTCAAATGCTTGAATGCTTGCTGTGCCATAATACTTTATGTTATCATCACTGGTTCCTCATTGGATTTGTTTTACAAATATACCAAGTCATTCTTGTAGTATTGGAAATCATAATGTATGTTTATCTGTTGCTTTCACGTTTTTCATATATCTGGCAAACACATCTCATGCTTGGATCATGAGGTACATACATTTCTGTTCACTGCAGCCAAAGGATGATGGCTTGGATATAAAAAGGGAAGATCTCTCTAAGGGATTAATGGTATGCCACTTGTTCTCTGTTTTCTTCTGCTCAATCTTTGTTAGTTTTCAAATTTATTCTGAAAAGCCGAAAATTATGTGGAAGGTTTATGTCTTAATGATTATCTACTTTTTCAATTTTGTTTTACTTTCTAGTACACATGATATTTTCTTCTTTTTCTCGTATTCTAACTTTTTGGAGAGGAAGACCTACAATATGAATGATTGAGGAATGTTGATATTAGATAAAAGCAAAGACTTATTTTAGATGGTAATTTATATAGAGAGAGTAGATGATGATTGTTAGACACGTGCTTCTGGCACTGGCCTGGAGCAATGTTCTCATTTTCAGGATACTTCTCCATCTGGCAGTGACATATGTCATGGTAAAATGCAAGCACGCCAGTTTGTTTGGGGAACACCATATTGAATTAAGCCAGTTTGTTTGGGGAACACCATATTCAATTAATCCTTCACTCTACCACGATCCTGATTGGCCTAGACAAAATAAAGAAATTTACAGAAGGATGTAGGAAATAGAATCAAACAAATCAGTAATAACCTAATTTTGATTTGGTCTATCAATTTAATATTCTTAATTAGTATTGTTTGTTTTAAGTAAGGATTAAAATAGTTTTATGCCATCCACTGGTGTTTCAAATTTATCTCATGTTTATTATTGAAACTCAGGTCCTCATGGTAGATTATCTTGACCAATCTTGTATATGATTAACAAAGGGTTATGGTGTGTGTGTATGTGTGCTCCAAGTTTTTACACTAGACACCATCTAGAATTATTGCCTTGCACTGTACCATCATCTGATTATTCATCTATCACTATCTTGATGAAATTATAGAAGATGTTGCTAGTTACAACTGTATTTGCAAAATACTCTCAATAGTTAGTAAAGTTTATTCTGAATGAAAGTAAAATAGCTTTTGTGCATCATTTACCCGTGAAATTTGCGTTTGGATTTCTAGTTCAATTTTTTTCCCTTCTCATTTGAACTTCTTATAATGTTTTTTTGTCCTACAAAGGTCTTTAAAATTTAGCTCTTGTTTTCAATGAATTTTAACTGATGTTTTTTTTTAAAAATTTATTGCTTCATTATTTTCATTTTTTAAAAATCTGTTGGCACTTATTTATTAGCAAAATTCGTTTTCTTAAAAACATTGCTTTTAGTATTTTTACGTCAATGTATATAAGCTAATCACTGGTTATTATATTTTCTGACATCTTTTATGCTATGCAGAATGCTTTCTCTTCATCTCCTTTTTTTGAACCATTTGTTGTGCCACTACTCCTTGAAAAACTGTCCTCATCTCTGCTATCTGCTAAGGTTTGTTTGTATGTCGTTGGATTTTGTAATGGATGCTTAAAGGTTAAAGCTACTGGAGAAGTGTTACCAATGAGTTGGCAAATCTTTGCAGCTTGATTCTTTGAAGTATCTTAACAGTTGTTTATACCACTATGGAGGGAAAAGGATGGTCAAGCATTCTAGAGTTATCTGGTCTAATCTAAAAGATGTGATCTTTAATTTCTCACCCGAGAGACCATTATTAACTGATGAATTGGATGTAGATATGAAATCCGAGGTTAATCAGATTAGAATGGAAGCTCTAAATTGTTTGGAAACGGCTCTCTCATGCTTCGATTTTTCTGAACAAGATTCCTTTCTATGCTTGATTATTGATGATCCAGATATTGGAACAAAGTTAGAGTCACTGACAAGCATAACAAGCTATTCAGGTACTTCCGCTGAAATCCAGCGCGATTTAAGTGCTATTGGAGGTATCTTTACTAGCATAGCAAAGGTATCAATATATTGCTGCAATAAAGTGTTCCTGAAGTTCTTTCCCTGCCTAATGGATGTTTTAGGAGTTTCTAGAAACCATTCTTCTCAATTTTGTATCACTAACCACAAAACGGTTCATGGCGGAATGAATTTTGGAGCACTTTTTCTGTCGGTTGAACTCCTTAGTTCGTCTAGAGAATTATCTTTGGTATCTAATATTGCGGCAGAGTTCATTGCAGAGTCAAAGAGCTGGTTTTTCATGCTCAAAAGTTTCTCTATGGATCTTTGTCATGTTCTCGGTTCAGTATTGAGGACATCCAATACTTCTATGGTTGCTAGTGAAAAAGAAGGTGTGCTTTGCGCAGGTACATTTTATATATATCTTTCTGGTTTCATTGTCGTGAAATGCTAATTCTGTTAGACGAAATGCTAATTATTATGTTAGACAAAGATGTGGCTGTTCCTTATCAATTAATTGATAGTTATCATGATTTTGTTGTGAAAAGTTCTGACATCTGAAACCTAAGATGGGATAGTTTTTCCATTTTAAATATTAAAGTTGTTTGAAGATTAATTCTGCATACACACTCACATTATGATATTCTTTATTTTCTTCTATTTTATGTACTCTACCTTTTAGAACCATGTCACAACATGTCAATTTTGAAGGGCTTGTCAAGCTAATATTCTGTGACATGGTTCTAAAATGCAAGTGACTCCCCCCATATGTGGTTGAGTAAGTGGATTTGGAAGGGGACTCTATAGTAGTCCCATATGATGACATATGCAGCTTGTATATTCAATAATAATAAATTATTTAGTTGGTTTATGTTAAGTTAAGACTGAACCAAATTAACTCAAAATCCAAAGTACTCTTTTTGGAAGGATGTTAATTATCATTTTACTTGTATATATGCTGTATTCTAGATTGTGGATTAATATTAATAATTATATTCCATGTGTTTTGCATTATATGTTTGATTTTTTTTTTTTTCTGTATGGAAGGATGAATGAATAGTGTTAATGTGTTAATTGATATACTTTCTTACATATAGTCATAAAGCTCCTGCTAGGGTCTAGGGGAAGGGTCGGACCACATTGTACACTGCCTTACCTTGCATTTTGCAAGAGGCTGTTGCCACGACTCGAATCCGTGACTTTACCGCTATGCTAAGGGTCCCCTTCATATGGCAGCAGCTTTAAGGTACTTTACAAAAATTCTTATGTTTATAAGTTTATTTATTGTTTCTATTTTGTGTGCAGTTAAGGGCTTGCAATCACTTTCAACATTTCCGTCATCCTGTTCACCTATATCAGAAGGCTGTTATGAAGACGTTTTAGAGATACTTATGTCTATAATTACTGGCAGGAGTGATGAAACTTACTTGTGGAATTTGTCATTGAAAGCCTTGGTCCAAATTGGATTGTGGATTGAGAGTGCTAGTGGTCATGATTCTGCTAGAGGAATATGCTACAACAAAGTTGTTGAGAAAATCCTTTCCATGCTTCAAACTAATGATTCTATGGTCTCTCTCTCATTGAAACTTGTTGCAATTTCTGAAATTGCTAATGTTGGTCAATATGTGCTAAGTATAATTCGAGCACTTGAAGATGCCATTATTTCCAGCTTGGTAGCTTGTGTATGTTATTTCTTTTTTTTGTTCAGTGTGTTAGATTCTCTTCAGTTTTGAATGATGCTTGACAATTAAATATTCCTTTTCCTTTTTTATCTTAGATCCAAGGGGGTTTAAAATCTTCTGACAGCTTGGTTGGTTTGCTTGAATGCTACACCAGTCGGGTTCTTCCAAGGTACAAGCTAAATGCACCTATATGTTTGTATTTAACATGATCTTCTAAAGCTTGCAGATGATCATACTTTCTAAGATTAATACATTTAAAATCCATTTCTCTTCCATAACCTTGTTATCTTCCTGCCGACTGAAATGAATACCTCAAAATGGTAGAATAAAGAATTTCAGGTTGATGTCTTTACCTTGTAACCATGTGTTATCTACAAGTACATAAAAATTCCAAAGATATTTGACACTTAACACTACAGCTTAAAATATTTGCTTATTTTTCTTCAAAGTTTTGCTCTTTTTTTTTTTTTTTTGAAAATTTGAACCTGCAAGCAGCCAAGCTGTGGTGGTGGCACACTGACATCAATACCTGTTGGTGATTAATATTTCCTGTGCCTTTGTAATGGTTTTGGTGCTGATAAGTGACAATTAGAAGTTTCTTAAGATTTAGCCATGTCCTAGTGTTTCCATTGTTTTTGTTTAAATTGATTGGTTAACCACTTGTTCCAAAAGCTTCAGCTCTTAGAATAGGGTTCAATTTTACGTTTATATATTGGACTACCACATTTGTTCATGTGGTATTAATGTGTATGGAGCTTCCTAGCTTCAACATGCTTCCTCGCATCCACCATAAATCACAGGCCTTTTTTTTATTTGATACTGGTAAAGTTTCAACTCCAGACCTCCTACAAGGGTACCATGTTGAAATTGATTGGCTCTTTGGAAAGAGATCAATTTTATATTTATTTATTGAACTACCACATTTTCCATGGAATTAATGGGCATGGAGCCTCGTAGCTTCAACACTTTCTTATATACTTGCAGCAGAACTCTTTTTTTTTTTGGAAATTCTCCCTGTAGCTTGATATATGTGTATATCATATGAAAGGATAATAGTTTTTTGCATGCATTTGTAGATTTTTGTAGGCTTCTGAGTTCATGTAATCGTAAACTAGATGTTTTGTAAGGTTTAGCTGATTTACTCTCCTTGTCGATTCATTACTAACTTTGATTCTAGATGCTGTACTTCTGGGAGTTTTGATGATGTTGCAGTTCAATTTTCCATCAATATTTGGAATCAACTTGAAAATGTATCTGTTTTCAACACTGATGTAACTATGCAGGTATGCAAATAAAGCTTGGCAATTATTTTAACCTAACGTTAGGGCATCTATGTATTGTATTATTGAGTCAAAACACATTTCAGACTTATGAGTATATTTTCAACACAACATTTTTTATGATGTCTCTGGTTTTAGAATGTTCTTGACCAGGTTATGATAACAATGAAGCTTCTCGTGGCTGGTTGTACAGTGGAAAACCAGTCCCTGATTCTAAAAAAAGCTCACTGCGTTATTTTATCAATGGACTTTCTTAAAACACAACCTTTTCAAAGTATTCATGGAATTATTGCCCTCTCTTGTCGAGATAAATGGATTGCATCTCTTTTTGGATCAGTCGTGATAGCACTTCGTTCCCAGACTCCTTTGACAGATATGAAAGGAATTTTGAACTTGTTTCTGATTCTTCTACCTGAAGGAAATCTGCCAGCAGCTCAAGCTCTGGCATCTATGGTTAATAAATGTCCTTCCAGTATTAATGAACCAGAAATTTCAGCTAGGCTTTCTTTGGATCAGGCGTGTGAAGACATCCTAAAACTTTGTTTATGGACTTTAGAAAGCAACAGCCATTTGAAACAATACAATTTTCTTGACAGAGATATTTGTTCCCAGAGGTCTATTGTCCTTGGGATGGCATGGGTTGGAAAAGGTTTGCTTATGAGAGGACATGAGAAAGTAACAGAAATTGCAATGTTTCTTATGAAATGTCTAGTTTCTGACAGTAATGAGGATATTACACTTCAACAACAGAAAGAGAATGGAAAAGGTGTTGGGATGGATGCGAATTCCTCTTTGGCAACATCTGCAGCCGATGCATTCCATGTGCTTCTGAATGATTCAGAAGACTGTTTAAATAAGAAGTTCCATGCAACAATAAGGCCACTTTATAAACAACGTTTTTTCTCAAGCATGTTACCGATCCTTCTCTCTTCAATCAAAGAATCAGGTTCAACAAGTAAAAAGTATTTATCTTCTCACTTGATGTTTTGTTATTTAATATGCTTTGTCTAAGTCATCTCCATGCCTGCAATATTATTCAAATGATTTTCAAATTTTGCATTCATTAATTGTGGATTTACTTTGATCTTAATCTCATGCAATGCTTCACCCCTCTAGACTAGCCTAAATCAAGATATACTAAAGAACTTGTGTTCATGATGGTGATGTGTGACATTATTGTAGTTTTCTTGGGGTTCATTAGAAAAATATTTTCCTAGACTACTTTTTTTCCTGTTCTCCATAGTTTTGCATGACTAAAAATTGCAATCAATTT
Organism: Zingiber officinale; assembly: GCF_018446385.1. Classification (NCBI taxonomy): domain Eukaryota; kingdom Viridiplantae; phylum Streptophyta; class Magnoliopsida; order Zingiberales; family Zingiberaceae; genus Zingiber; species Zingiber officinale. The sequence continues at coordinate 108,815,617 of NC_055999.1, read as the reverse complement.
GGGGAAATGACTTCTTGAAACTAAAACATTTCCCCAACCCCACACCAACCATCTCCCCTCTCCCAATTGAGCCTTCGAGGTGTCCAACTCCGTCTACCCTGCATTGCACCCATGCTGAACTTAACTTTGCCTCTTCGATCCCCTCTGCAATCCTCATTGTCATCTCCCTTGTGCCTCCATCTCTCACTTTGAACTTAGCCCCATCCCTCCTGCCCCCCTCTATGGTCGTCTCAAGGTTGAATACCACTAAACAGGTGAAAATAGTTTCCTGTAATCACTTTGTGTATAATTTCTCCTTGAAATTTTTTTTACACATAAGTTATTTTCTGTGAAACAAACAGACCCTTATTGTTAATTTTAGGCAAAAGACTCCCTGAGAATGATATCTTAGAAATGCAATTTGTAACTTGCTCAATGAATTGAAAACCTGTTGTCCTAAATTCTCTTAGGAATGCCAGTTTCTAACTTATCCTATGGGTTTAAATTTTAAATCTTCATTGCTGTAACCTTCCAGATTCTATGCATTGATACATTTCATCCTTTCAGATTCAAATGATCTTAGTGATTTAATCAATATTAGGGCAAGTAGTGGGCCTTGCATGCCTAGTGCTTGGTATCCTTCACTTGGTTCATTTAAGTTGCACCATATGCAATCCATTGGGAATCACGATTTGATGAAAGTTAACTTTTTTCCTTAAAAACACATACAATCCAAGATGATGAAGTTAAAGTAATAGTGGAGGGTAATTATTACTCAATGATGCTGTGAAGTTGTAACTATTTGGAAATTAACTTTACCCTTATTGTTTTTTAATTTTGTCAATGGAATATCATTATTTAATTGAGTGTCTAGCCTGATTTTCTATTCTAGATTCATGATTGTATTATGGGTATTAGTAAAATGATAGCACTAAGCTTTCGGCTATGTCTCAGAATCTTACCTCCAGGCATAACTAGACTTGGATGAGAGTAGTTGCAAATCATTTCCCCCAATGTTCGGCAATAATTTTTTTGTCTGTTCTTGTCAACTAAAGGGTTGTGACAACTAATGCCAATTGACAATCAATCATGCTAGGGTCCTTTCAAGACAAAATAACCACGTATGCCTTCATTTATTTGCAAGTGACTTGGAATTCAGCATCTTTAGGATATTTACATGAAAGGATTTTGCATCTGGTAGACTCTATTGCCCTGCCTGTTTATCTATCTCCATACACATGTTATACATCTGACACTCTGAGTCAAACACCGACATCCCTATTGATTTCATGAGAAATTTTTTGGTAACAACTGTATCAGACACCTAGATCTAATACTTCTGTTAGATACTTATAATCAAGTCCGAGTAACATAGAAGTTAGACATTAGTTTCCTGAGTTCAGCATTCCATAACCCTTTTTTTCCTTCAATGTGACAGTTAATGTCATTGGCAAGAGCAAATCCCTTTTTTGTTTTCGTCGACACGTTATTTTGTTAATTATACGGTTTTTTATATTTGTAGTTTAAGGTTACTTAACACTGCAATTAAACTTCAGGATAGCATTATACCGTGCTCTTGGACACATTATTTCAGACACACCATTGGCTGCAGTGCTTGCTGAATCCAAGAAGGTTGACATCAGAAACTTTGTAGTTTGTTTTGAACTTAGATCATGCATTTAAATTGCATTTTGTTGTTGGTTTGTTCAGTATGCCTCTTCTTCAATTTATAATGTCAACAAAGTATCTTGTCTCCTTGTAGATCATACCTGCTCTACTTGATACCTTAGCTATTTCGGGGTCTGAAACTTCACATAAAAAAATAGTATACAGCCTACTACTAGTCTTATCTGGAATTCTGATGGATGATAATGGTGAGAAAATTTTATGCTTATGTTTCCTATTATATATCTAGAATTTGAACATGTTGATTGTGTAATTTCATTTCTCATTCATTTTAACAAAATAAATATTGGTACTTGTGAATGGGACTGCAATAATCTAAGAAACAGTTAAGTCTTCTTTCTCATAATCATATAGTTCTTTCATAGTGTGAACCATGCTTTCTATCATCTAAATAGATTAGTTTTCTTAGATTATCATTACCCTGTTGTTGTGTGTTAATACAGTTTCATAGAAGTACATAAAAGCACATCAAATTACATTTTTTTAAAATTCTAGTAAGCTTTCTATCTGTAACCTATGATCCTTCAGTACAGGACAATACCTAGGAATCATAATGCTTTTTCTCCCTTCTTCTGTCTGAAAACATTACAAGGTTTTGGTTCCCAAATAACTTAGTTTTTCAATTGTTTCTTTTGATGGCTTCATCAGTGCTCAAACAAAGCCTTGAGCAACGTTTAAGTCTCTTTAAACAGCAAAGCGATTAAATTTTATGAGCCAATTCAGTTCTTCTTTGTATTAAATGGATGATTTTCAACACTTTGTTTGGGCTTCAGAATGGGTGACTCAAAATGACCACTACACCTTACTAAGGTGAATAAGGGTTTACTGGGCTTCCTAATCTGACCAACATGAAAATGTTTTTTTTTCTTGATTTCCCTTTGTTAATTTTAGATCTCAATTTAGATTCAGATTTTTTTGGTGACCAAAACTGATCCAATTACTGATGATTAATTGTGAATACTGGCATCATTTTTACTTGGAATTCAAGAACAATACCATTTTGCTTGCATTCGAACTCTTTTGGCTTGAGTCTTTTTGATGGGTGAACCCAATTTAAAGGATACATATTGCACTTGGGCTTGTTTACAGAGCATACAATCGAAATCGGATTTGGTGAAAATCATTTATCTTTGAACATGCCTGGGCTGAACTGATTATCCAGATCTATTATTTCGACTTCCATAATAATGACATTGAAATTGCATGCTTTTGCAGGTAAAGTGACCATATTGGAAAACATACATACAGTTATTGAGTGTCTTATCAAACTGATTTCCTACCCCGATTTGATGGTAAAAATCTATGTTGATTTAACTGTATCTTAAGCTGCAAGAAAATTTTGTCTTATTGAATGAAATCAATTAAATCATTTCTAGCTGTCATTTTTGATGGAATCAATCATTCAATTATCTCATTCAATAACTTCAATTGCTTGGATATTGCAATTGACATAAAACTTGGATGGTACAAGACCATAGGAAGTGGCTTGAATTGTAACATTTTGAGTTACTGGACTATTTAATTTTGTTGAACAATTTTTGCAGCTTGCACAGAAATAAATAGCTGTGCTGAGCGGTCGTGAACAGTTTACCCAGCTTGTACATAAAAAACAGCTGTGAGCACAAAGTAGGAAATCAAGGAATTTAATTAGAAAGATATTTTTAAGAATAATTAGTTTCCTATTCTCTCTTCTATTTTAATTTTTGTATATAATAATGAGTATTCCCATTTTGAATGAGATAGAATTTTCCACATCAATTCTTTCCACACGGTATCAGAGCTTAGCCGTCATTGCTAATTCTATCTTTTTTTTTTCTACTTCTGCATTCCTTCATCATGGCCGATTCTCAAACAACCATCTCCGATAAGCCTAGCCAATCTATTGTATTTGATGATTGTAGTTTAGTCTAGAAAATTGGTGATCTGTAGAATATTTGGGCTTCCAATAGACTTAATGAGAAGAGCTATTTAAAATGGTCTCGGGTTGTTCGTGCGTACCTCAAAGGTAGAGGGAAACTTAGCCATATCCTTGGGATAGGACGTGCCACGACTGATCTAATTTTTGGGGCATGGGATGAAGAAGACTATGATTATGTCTTGGTTATGGAATTCTATGGAACCATCCACCAGTGATACATGAATGTTTCTCTCTACTACTAGTGAAATTTGGAATTGCATTACCCGCACTTACTCAAAAGCCCATAATCCGTAATGTTGCCCAAAGTTTATGAACTCAAAGTCAAAGCGAGTGCTACTAAGCATGGAGATAAATTGGCCACTGAATATGCCACATTTTTACAAAATCTGTGGCAAGAACTCGATTACTACCAAGTAATTTAGATACAATGTGTTGTAGATGCTACCGTTTTGAAGAATTTTATTAAAAAGGAGCATGTATATGATTGTTAGCTGGCTTAAATCCTAAATTTGATCAAGTCAGGATCCAAATCATTGGCAAAGACTGCATACTATCCTTAGCAGAGGTAATTTCTCTACTCTAGGCTGAGGAAAGTTGACAAAGTGTGATGCTTGAGCCCCAACCCATGGCTCGATCAGCCTTGCTGCCAAAATTGATTCACAGGAGAAAGATAAGTGTGGTGTGACTCCGATTAAAGACAATAAAGCCTATCTTTGGTGCAACTACGGTAAGAAACCACGCCACACCTACGAGACATGTTGGAAACTACTTGGTAAACCACCAAGTTGAGAATAGAGAAGTCGTGGTGGGCTACACAAACTTCAGGCACACTTGATCGAGCAATTCCATACCAAAGACAACTCAAACCTAGGCGGATTCAACAGTGTAGAAATTGAGAAACTTTGAGGATTGTTGGGTTCTCTTGATAAATTGTCCGGCGCGTGCTCTTTGACTCTCTCAGGTATCCCCTCACTTCCTTTTTGTATGAATACCTCAAATAGGTTTCTTGATAACTCACTTGGGTGCCATAGACCATATAACACCTAATTCTCAAATTTTCTACACTTGGAATATCACAAGAAACACTTGGAGGAGACTTACTAGATGGAACTTGGAATATCACAAGTATCCCTCGAGTGTATTCAAGGAGAAAGGCCGCCGCTCCAGAAGCGATACAAATCCAAGAACCTCAACCACAAATCTCCGACCCTGATGCTTGGATCATGGTAAGATTTGACCCACCTTTACAACCCGCTGAATCATCCATTGACTTAATAGATAGCTTTGACGTTCTCATTGCGGTTAGAAAAGGTACTAGAGAATGCATCAAACACCCTCTCTATCCTCTATCTCACTATGTTTCTCTTAAACATCTATCACCATCGCACAAAAGATTCATATTGAGTCTAAATACCATGATGATTCCTAATATTGTTTCTGAGGCATTGTCAAAAAGCAAATGGAGGGATGCCATGAGGGAGGAAATGGATGCATTAGAAAAGAATAAGACATAGGAGGTTGTTGAGAAGCCAAAGGGGAAGAACATTGTTAATTGTATGTGAATTTTCACACTAAAATACAAAGTGGATGACTCTCTTGAGAGATATAAAACTAGAGTTGGTGGCAAAAGGTTATACTGACTTATGGAGTAGATTATCAGGAGACCTTTCCTCTAGTTGCAAAAATGAATACTGCCAGAGTTCTACTATCTTTGGCTGCACACTTTATAACTAGCAATTTCTACAGTATAATGTGAAGAATGCATTTCTCCATAGAAATTTAGATGAAGAAATTTATATGAACCTCACACCAGGATTTGTAAGGGATATTGGTAACAAAGTATGTAAATTGAGGAAGACTTTATGGTCTAAAATAATCTTTTAGGGCATGATTTGGAAGATTTATAAAACTCATGAAGAAGTCTCGGTATATCTAAAGCCAAGGGGACCATACTCTCTTTATTAAGCACTCAACCTCAGGGAAGGTGACAATTCTTCTAGTCTATGTAGATGATATCATTGTAATTAGAAATGATGAAAAGGAAAAACAAGATCTAAAGTTGCAATTGATAGAAGAGTTTGAAATAAAGGAATTGGGCAAACTGAAGTACTTCTTTGGTATTGAGGTAGCATACTCTACCCAAGGATTTTTTATTTCTCAATTATGTGACTGATCTGTTAGTTGAAATAGAGAAGATTCAATGTAAGCTGACTTCTAGTCCAATGGATCCAAATCACAAGATAGGAGAAGCTAAGGAAGAATCAACTGTTGATAAAAAAAATGTATCAGAGGTTGGTTGGTAGAGTCATATACTTTGCTCACACTTGTCCAGACATAGCATATGCTCCGAGTGTAATCAACCAATTCATGCATGATCCAAGAGAATCTCATCTTCAAGTTGCTTACAAAGTATTACATTACTTGAAAGGCACTCCGAGAAAGGGAATTTTGTTCAAGAGAAATGAGACACTAGCTTTAGAAGTTTAGATGCAGACTATGTAGGTTCTCTAGTGGATAAAAGATCAACTACCGGATGTTGTACTTTCCTTGGTAGTAATCTGGTGACATGGAGGAGCAAGAAGCAAAATGTAGTGGTAAGATCTTCTGCAAAAACAGAATTTAGAATCATTGCTCAAGGATTATGTGAACTACTGGTTGAAAATTATTCTCGAAGATTTGGAAATAAAATGGGAATGCCCCATGAAACTCTATTGTGACAATAAGTCAGCTATCAATATTGTTCATAATCCTATTCAGCATGATAGGGCTAAGCGTATTGAAATTGATATACATTTCATTAAGGAAAAATTGGAGGAAGGATTAGTGTGTATGTCATATGCCCCTTCAAAATTACAATTGGATGATGTGTTAACAAAGGGACTGAGTAGTTCTAGATTTCATACAGTCAAGTCGGGACATCTATTCCTAGTTTGAGGGGGAGTGTCGAACTTGAACAGCTTTCGCAGCTTGTATAGAAATAAATAGTCGTGCCAAACAGCTGTGAACAATTTTCCCAGCTAGTACAGAAATAAACAGTGAGCATAGAGTAGGAAATCAAGGGGCTTAGTTAAAAAGATATCTTTAGGAATAATTAGTTCCCTATTCTCTCTTCTATTGTAATTTTTGTATATAATAATGGGTATTCCCATTCTGAATGAGATAGAATTTTCCAGATCAATTCTTTTCACAAATCTCACCTACCATTCCTAATGATTATGGCAACATATTGGGATAATAGAGTGTCTAACATACATGGCTGACATTCTGCATCGTGTATTAAACACCTTTCCTTTGCTACTAGCTACTGTACAGGAGTGTAGATGGAACACTGGAGGCAGGTTCACTGTGAACTGCCCTTGCATTCCATTGGTTTTACTAAGCTATAAGTTAATACATCTTCAACCTGGGTCCCATTTTTACCAATTGTTGTTACAAACTTGATATAGTTGACTAGTACCATTCTTAATGGCCATTGATCATTAGATACATTGTGCTAGCCTTCAAGTATCAGTAGGCAGACCTACCTTTTGTGTTGTATTCGTTCTACAACTTGCAATGTGGACTTAATCAGATCAGGTTTCCCAGTTGTGAACTTTCAATTGGTATACAGAAGCGTTCACTTACTCCTACATCTGGTAGCTTATTTCAGGCCTCTTGATTTATAAGTTTCATGAAATAGTAGTGTCGATCATGGATGCCTTGAGCATCACATTACACTAAAGTTTGCAGTTTGCACTTTCTATCGAGTGGACATCCCATGTGCTCAAGCCTCAGTGTTAATCCATAAAACCTTGTAACTTGACTGAATAGTTGCTTCAATTTGTAACTTCTCTCTGGCATTACAAGTAATTCTCTTTTAAACAAGTTCAGTTAGAAAGGTTTGTGCTGAATTGTCTCAGATTGTCCGTGAGACTGCGATTCAATGCCTAGTGGCCATGTCAGTTCTTCCTCATGCAAGGATTTTTCCATTCCGACCAAGGGTATTTGCTCACTGACTGTTATTTGTTTGATAGTTGATCCCTCATTTTTCCCGTCAGGGGCTTATATTAAAAATCGATGCTCCATGCCCTTGCTACTTTTTCAGGTTCTTAAAGCTGTTGCTACCGCTCTGGATGATCGAAAGAGGGCTGTTCGGCAGGAGGCTGTCAGATGCCGTCAAGCATGGTTTGAGCTTACCTTTTATACTTTCTTTGTCGTGTGGTTTGATCCATCTAACTACTAAATGCAGGGCCTCAATTGCATCGAGAAGTCTTCAGTTTTGAGAAAATTGAAAGGGAAGGTCGTTTGAGGCCAACATTGTATACTGCTCCAGATCTTCAGCAATTCAAAGAATTTTCATGGTGAATAGAGTTTGACCAGCAGCATGCGTATATAAGATTGTAATGCTTGGATCTGCCAAGCAAACGAGCAATATGTGCATTCTCAGGCCAAAAGATGTTTACAAGTTTGACTAGCTTGATATCTCCTAAGTGAGGCATTCCCAAACAAGATTCACGAGAAATGTAGGTTTACAGATTTGTATTTATTCTTATCCATTTTTGTGCGAACGATAAGTTGCTTATGTAATTCAACTCTCAAGATAAGACCAAATTGTTTTCTAAAACATTAAAAGGATTTTTTATTTTATTTTATTTTGTTTTAAAGAGTTTTGTCCGTAGGCAGTTATTTACGAAAGATTCGTTTTACTTGCGCACGCATTCACAGAATCTATGGAAATGTATACATACTATTCTTGGTGTCCCTCCAGGGGGGCGTTCATCAGGCAGATAGAGCGGCGATGTCGAAGAAGGCGCCCTTCTTGGCGATCAGCTGCGCGTAGCTCCCCCGCTCCATCACCTTCCCCTCGCCGAGAAAAGCGATGGAATCGAGATTCTTGATGGTGTTCAGGCGGTGAGCCACCACCACCGTCGTCCTCCCCACCATGATCCGGTCTAGCGCCTCCTGCACCGCCCTCTCCGACTCCACGTCCAGCGCGCTCGTCGCCTCGTCCAGCAGCAGGATCGTCGGGTTCCGCACGATCGCCCTCGCGATCGAGATCCTCTGCTTCTGCCCTCCCGACAGCTGCACACCCCGCTCCCCGCAGTTGGTTCCGTATCCATCCTTGAGCGATCTGCATTTCATTTCATTTTCATGCACATTTGTGATCATCAATCTAATCTGTTGGTTGCGTTTAATTGGAATGATTGTGATTGTTATTACGAGATGAAGTCATGGGCGTTGGCGGCTCGTGCGGCTTCGACGATCTCGTCCTCGGTGGAGTTGGGTTTGCCCAGGGCGATGTTGTCGCGGACGGTGCCGGAGAAGAGGACCGGGTCTTGGCTGACCAGGGCGGTGAAGCCGCGGAACCAGATCAGGTCGAGCTCCCGGACGTCGGTGTTGTCGATGCGGACGACGCCGCGGTCGACGTCGTAGAAGCGCTGGATCAGGCTGACGACGGTGGACTTGCCACAGCCGCTCCGGCCGACCAAGGCCATGCTCGTCCCGGCCTTCACCTCCAAACTGAAGTCACGCAGCACCGGGCACTGCGGCCGCGCTGGGTACGCGAAGTCGACCTTCCGGATCTCGATCTTCCCGTGTATCTTCTTACTCTCGCCGTTGGAAGAAGAGGAGGAGGAGGAAGAAGCTGGTATGAAGGACTGCCGGTCCAACACCTCGAACACCGACGCCACAGCGGTGGCGCCCTTGGCCAGGTCGGAAGTCATGCTGCCGGCCTCGGCGATCATCTTCCCCGTGCTAACCAAAATGAAGAAGGTCTTGAACACGTCTCCGGCGGATATCTCGCCGGACTGCGCCAAACTACCTCCGTACCAGAAGTCCAACGCCCACGCCAAAAACGACAGGCAGGGCGAGCTTCCTGTTGCCAGGCCCGCCACCCACGCCTTCTTCCTCGACGCCCTCACCGGCTCCTCTTGCGCCTCTGTGAACAGCTCCAGCACCTTGTCGGCGCACCCGAAGGAAGTCACCATCCGGTGGTTGTACACGGCCTCGACGGCGATCTGCGTGCTGCTGTGTTGCGCCTTCGCTAGCGCCACCGACACCCGCGACAGCACCACCTTCTTGGCGTAGTGACAGATCATCGTCGACGGCTGGATCGCGATCATGACCAGGGCGAGCTTCCAGGCGATGATCAGCCCCATGGTCATGGCGACGACCACCCCGGAGGCGGTCTGGAGCAGCAGGGACACGCGGTCTGCGACCAGCGTCTTTACCAGCGCCGCCTCGTTGCTCAGCCGCGAGCACAGCGCGCCGCTGGAGTGCGCGTCGTCGTCGAACCACGCCACCTCGAAAGTTAGGATCTTTTCCAGCGCCCGGATCCGAACACGCTTCGTCAATCGCTCGCCCATGTAGGCGAAGCTGTGGTGCTGCAACAGATTGACCAGGATCGAAACCAGTGAGAGGGAGGAGAAAATTAGAGCATAGCGGCGGATGGCGGCTTCCACCTCGTTGTGGTCCTGGAGGAAGAAGGCGGCGATCATGCCGCCGATCGAGAGCGCGTAGATGGGCTGTATGGAGCCAAATACGACGGCGGAGAGGCTGCCGACGACGGCCTGCTTCCACTCGGGCGCGTTCATCGCAAGGAGCCGGGAGAAGGATGGCGCAGGGGCGGTGGCGGCGATGCTAGACTGATCCTCGGAGAAGGCCGAGAAGGAAGAGGGGCTGGCTTTTGTGACGCTGAGGCGGCTCGCGCTGCTCCTCGCGACGGAGGAAGGGCGGAAGGATTCCGGCTCCGGATCGAGATTGCTCGAAATCCTCTGCAGCTTCACCAGGCGCGAGTAGTGGCTGTTACTCTGAGCGATGAGCTCGTCGTGGGTGCCGATCTCGACGATCCTTCCGGAATCGACCACCGCAATTTGGTCGGCGTTCTTGATCGTGGACAACTTGTGAGCGACCACCTGATCCATCACCACGTCAACGATGCATTCAATACCGGAGAGGAAAGACGAAGCTTTTCCTTTTTATTTTTATTGTATTTTTTATCGTACCAGTGTTGTTCTTCCCATGGAGGCTTGATCGAGGGCGTTCTGGACCAGCTTCTCCGATTCGGAGTCGAGCGCGCTGGTGGCTTCATCGAGAAGAAGAATGGCAGGATTCTTGATGACTGCTCTGGCGATGGCGATCCGCTGCTTCTGGCCGCCGGATAGAAGCGCGCCTCTCTCCCCGATCTTGGTCTCGTATCCCTCCGGCAATTGCCGGATGAAGTTGTGAGCATTCGCAGTCATGGCGGCGGCGTACATCTCCGTGGCGGCGGCTCCGGGCTTCCCCATCAGAATATTCTCCCTGATCGACGTCCCGAACAGAGCATGGTCTTGGCTCACTAGCCCCATCTTTCCCCTGATCCACCTCAGCTGCAGCTTCCTGATGTCCACGCCGTCGACCCTCACCTCGCCGGCGTCCACGTCGTAGAACCGCTGCAGCAGCGCGATTGCGGTCGACTTGCCGCTCCCGCTGGTGCCTACCAACGCCACTGTCTGCCCCGCCGGGACCCGGAGGCTGAAGTCCCTAAGCACGGCTGCCTCCGGCCGCGAAGGGTACGCGAACCGGACGCCCTCGAACTCCACCTCGCCATGCATCTCCTCCACTCTCAATCCCTTCTGATCCTCCGCATCGATCCGCGGTCGTCTGTTGATCCTCTCGACTATTCTCTTCGTCGCCACCGATGCCTCCGTCAAGTGTTTCACCTCAGGCAGCGCCATGCCCAGAGATCTACATCAACCCATGAATCGATCCATGAACTGAAACAGAAGAAGAAAAATTGAATCTTTCTTACAATCCGCCCAAAACGAAGGAAATCCCGGCTGCATAAATCCGGCCACCGCTCTCTCCATGGTACATCACCAGCCTGCTCCCATACCAAGCAAGGAAGGCCCAGATGGCGAAGGACAAGCCCGTGCTTCCCACTGCGAGTCCCTTGGCGACGCCCTGCTTGATGCCTAGCTTCACGGTCATGTCCAAGATGCCGGCGTACCTCTCCACGATGCTCTTCTCGGCGGTGAAGGAGTAGATGGTCTTGACGGAGCTGAGCGCCTGCTCGGCGACGGCGTTGGCTTTGCCGTATGCCTCGCGGGACCTGCGGGAGAGGTAGAGGAGGTACTTGCCGTAGATGAGGCCGGGGATGATGAGGAGGAGGACGAGGGGAAGCGCCACCAAGGAGAGCCTCCAGGAGAAGTAGGTGGAGAAGACGAGGCCGGAGACGAAGGTGGAAGAGTGCATGAAGAAAAGCGGCACCTGCACAGGCAGAGCTCATGGAATTGAGTACATCTTCTTCTTCATGTCCATGTCCATGTCCATGGTGATCTTGAAGCTTTGTGTTTTGCTAATAAACTTATATAATTTCTTGTGATAAATCTATTCCATGCAGACACATAGAATTTTGATTGAGTGAATTGATCTAGAAATTTTTATTTTATACGACTACTATCAGTTGTGTTATCAATTCTTGGAGAGTACATATGAGTAGAGGTTAGGATTTATTAGGTTAAAGATGAAGGATTGATTAATTTGAAGAATGGAATTATTTGAACAAATAGTTAATTAAAATTGAAGGGAAAAGAGATAAACAGTGTAAGATTCACAACATAAAATATATGATATAATCAATGGTAAACTAATTAATGAGATTGTTATAGAGTAATTAATTTAAGTAAAAAGTTATAATATATTTAAGAATAATATTACTTTTGAATGTTGGATTAAGAGTTTAGAAGTTGAAAGTATGATATTTTTAACTAAGCCATTAACAAAATTTTGATATTCAAAGGAGTTTGTGGAAATCTGAAAAATGCTTTAGTGCTGGATTAAAAAGCTACTTAAATTGATGTCCATATCTTGAATTTTTGTAAAGGTTGGTATTTAGAAAGCTAAACTTCGAAGAGAAAAAAGATATTTAGTAATTACAATAAAAATTTATATATAATTAAGATCATTATTGCCATTTTGATTTGAGCTAATAGAAGTATGACAAATATTTTTTTATTGCAAGTTTATTTTAGCATTATAATCATATTTCACATTAAACTTTTTAAATGCATATCATTTACATATATTAAGGTGCTAATTAATGAAGTTTGAATTGAGGAAACTTTGAACTTAAAAGTTTTAAGATAACTAGAAAAAATAAACATATAAAACGAATTTTTAATACATACTATAAACATTAAATTAATAAAATATTAACATGAGTGAACATTAAATTATTGAAAGGGTTTGAGATATATTAGATTGTATTGTTAATATAATAGAAATGAGTGGCTTTTATTTTGTTTGATCATCATCCCCCTTATGTTATAAGAAAATTTTGATATAACTTATCATAGATATTGATAGGGGACAATTGAAACAAAATATCAATGCAGCAAATATAGAAATGCTATGATATAAGTGAAATTAAAAAAAAAAAAAGGATAAAAGTAAGTGGGAAAAAAAAATCTCCCAAGGAAATATGGTATACTTCAATGAGTAATAAAATGAAAGAAAATATATTGAGATGATATGACTCCTAGTAATAAGAGGGATAGAGATTTATGGTTAGCAAAAATAAAGATATTAAAGTGAAAGGTATAAGAGATAAATATAAACTAAAGAAAACAATTGTTGAAATAATAAAAGTGTCTTGTTTGATTGAGTTAGACTTGATGGTTCTTGTAGAACACTTAGACTTGATGGTTCTTGTAGAACACTTAAATTATATGGATTCTAAGAACCATATAAGAATTTATATATAGAAAATATAAGAACATATGAGCATGAATCTTCATTTCATCGAGAACATGACATAAGAAAATAAATATATAAACAAATATGACAAGGAACCGGATTAAAAAGTTATCATTACCTTTAGCGTCATCTAGAAATAATCCCTATGGAAGAAGATGCAACGAAAAGAAAAGGAAGGTCTTCCAAGGGGCTTAGGGGTGACGGTGTCGAAAAGCTTTAGGTCAATGGAGAACCAAAAGTGCTGTCAAGACTAAAATCCTAAACCTTTGGGGACCAACCCGTTATATAGTGGACATTTATTATCAGCTCATAGATAATAATAGATACGGGACTATAGGTTCTACACATACAAGGTCTACATCCAAAAATCAAAACCCAATAAGCCTAAGTTAGATCACTTTAATGGGTTTGGTTTGTACTCATATGCACAACTTACAATTAAGCCCACCAATTAGAGATAATAACCAACAATCTTCTGCTTGAGCTATTTGTGAGTTGTATATGAAATACAAGTAAAACTTCAGTTGGTATCAAATTTTATGGGTATAGAATATCCCTGTAAACAATCTGGTCCATTAACTTCATTAGTATATGACTAATAAGGTCATAGCTACTGTATATGATCATAACAAGCCCCAACAATAATCGTAATACCAATGTCATTAATGGCATAGTTCAAGATGTAAATGTGTAGAATGAAATTACATGAAATGCGATTAATACATGTCAAGTTTCAACTGGTCCTAAGATGACCTCAAAAGAGGTCAGATCATATTTGTGAAATACTTTATGCTAAACTGCAATAATAAATCATGATCAACTTTATGATTCTAAAAAGAATCTGTATAATATTTACAAATACCAAATGCTAAATAGCAGTGGTAAATAATGATATCACAGTCAGAGTGTCAAACAAACATATAAATTTCCATTAATGTTTTGAACTTTAAGTACGTACAATAATTAAAATAAAATATTTATCTTTATTATCAAATATAGACTCTCACTAGATGAGTTCTTCTTCCATAAGGACTTTCATATCCACAACATGCGCATGAAACACCTTAGTCACTAAGCCTTTGGTGAGTGGATTGACCAATATGGAATCTGTGCTGATGTGCTTTACCATAATCTGACTACTCTGAACTCTTTCTTTAATCACTAGAAACTTAATGTCGATGTGCTCAAACTTCGACGAACTGCGGTTGTTCTTGGCATAAAGTTCTGTGGCTTTATTATCACAGTAGATCCTTAGTGGCTTGTCAATGTCATCAACGATCTGTAATTCTGTGATAAAGTTCCGTAGCCAAATCCCGTAATTGGATGCTTCGTAGCATGCTACCAACTCTGCCTCCATAGTAGAAGTGGCTACTAGCGTCTGCTTGACGCTCTTATAAGATATAACACCTCCAACAAACATGAAAATATAACCCGAAGTAGATCTTCTACTATCCAAGCATCCAGCAAAATCATAATCTAAATATCCAATCACCTCCAAATGATCTGATCTTCGATACGTGAGCATATGTCCTTTAGTTCTTTGCAAATATCGCATCACTCTCTCTATCGCTTTCTAGTGCAATGGTCCTAGGTTACTTACATATCTGCCTAACATCCCCACTGTAAATGTTATATCTGGTCGAGTACAAACTTGTGCATACATGAGACATTCCACTACTGCCGCATATGAGAATTGTTCCATCTCCTTTATTTCAAGTTCAAGCCATGAGCATTGCTGTAAATTGAACTTGCCACCTCTTGACACTGGTGTGTCACTAGGTGTATAGTTCTGCATACCATATCTTATAAGTACCTTTTCAATATAGGCCTATTGTGAAAGTCTAAAATGCTCTTGAATGATCATGATAGATCTGTATGCCTAAAATAAAGGATGCTTCACCAAGATCTTTTATTTCAAAATTACCAGATAGAAATGACTTGGTTTGATGCATCATACCCTTATTGTTGCTCGTATATAATATATCATCAACATACAAAACAAGTATAACAAACTTGCTTCCACTGAACTTGACATATATGCACTGATCAATGGAGTTCTCTTTAAATCCAAATGAGGTAACTACTTGATCAAATTTTCGGTACCAATGATGGGACGCTTGCTTTAAATCATAAATAGACTTCTTTAATCAACATACTAGGTGCTTCGAGTCCTGAGACTCAAAGTTCTCTGGTTACACCATATATATAGGCTTCTCTATGTCTCCATTGAGGAATGTAATCTTTACGTCTATTTTATGTAGCTCTAAATCATAATGAGCTACAAGTGCCATGATTACCCTAAGGGAGTCTTTCATCGACACAGGTGAAAAAGTCTCCTTGTAATCAATGTATTCTTTTTGAGTGAATCCCTTAGCAACAAGACGAGCCTTATACTTTTCGACATTTTTCATTGAATCCCGCTTGGTTTCAAATATCCATTTACAACCAATGGACTTATTTCCTTCAGATAATTCAACAAGTTCCCAAACGTCATTATCTGCCATAGACTTTAACTCTTCTTGCATGGTGTTAATCCACCTTTTAGAGTTAGAACATTGTTTGACTTCTTGGAAAGATGTAGGATCACTTTCCAACCCTATGCTAAAATTATACTCTTGGAGATAAACATAATCATGAAAATTCATGGTTCTCCGTTCCCTTGTGGATCGCCTTAAAGGCACTTGTGTTTGAGGTGGTTGAGGTACTTGCTTATCAAAATGAGACAATACTTCAATTTTAGTGGCATATTCCTCTAATTGCATTGGAGATGTCATGGGAATATTTTGGTTCACTATGCTCACTGGATCTGTGATTCTCATAATGTGCGGTATGGTAATCATACCGCTACTGATTGCACTAGTAGTGACCATAGGAGGATTGCCAATGCTTTCCTCAAAAGATACTTTCCTGATTTTATTACTCTCATTGTCCTCAATGAACTTGGCGTTTCTCGTTTCGAAGAAGGATTTATTAGAGGGATCATAAAATTTATATCATCTTGACTTTTTAGAATAATCTATAAAATTGCAGCTAATTGTTCTTGAATCCAATTTCCTTTCATTAGGCCTGTAAGGCCTAGCTTCAGCTGGATAACCCCAAACGTGTAAATTCCTAATGCTAGGCTTTCTACCCGTTCATATCTCGAATGAGGTTTTAGTTATTATCTTACTAGGTACTTTATTGAGTAGGCAAACTGCAGTCTTGAGTTCTTCACCCTACAAAGACTATGGTAAAGAAGTGAAGTCATCATACTTCTTACCATGTCTTTTAGGGTTTGATTACGATGCTCAGTTATACCACTCTGACTGGGTGCACCAAACATGGTATATTGAGGTATAATCTCACACTCAGTAAGGTAGTTCACAAAAGGCCCTGGACGTTGTTCACCTGATCCATCATATCGATTGTAATGTTCACCTCCACAGTCGGATCAGACGACTTTAATTTTCTTACCTAGTTGAAGTTCAACTTCGATTTTGAAAATTTTGAACATGTCCAAAGATTGTGATTTCTCATGAATAAGGTACCGATAACCAAATCTGGAATAGTCGTCTATGAAGCTAATAAAATATGTGTGTCCATTCCAATATGCTTAGGGAATAATCCACAGACGTCCGTATGTATTAGTTCCAAAACGTCACTATATCGGTTAGTCCTCTTGTTCATTTTGTTAGTAGTCTTCCCCTTAACACACTTTATGCAAATATCAAATTCTGACATATTAAGGGAATCGAGAATTCCATGTGACATTAAACTTTCTAGCCGTTCTTTGGATATATGTCCTAAACGCCTATGCCACAACATGGAAGAATTCTCGTCGGTAAATTTGCGTTTCGTACCTATACTATGCATTATTACGTTGTCAACCGTAGGAGTAAAGGTGTTCAATTTATAAAGCTTATCAACTAAGGAACTATTGCCAACCAACACTAAATTAAGAAAATACTAAAAATTCTATTTCTAAATAAACAAGAATAACCTGATTTATCCAAATAAGAAATTAAAATTAAATTTTGTCGAAAAGACGGTACAATAAAAGTATTTTCTAAATCCAGAAAAATATTGGTTCCTAAACAAAGCCTAAAACATCAATCGACTCAACTTTAACCTTCTTTCCATTTCCTATATAGATGTATCTTTCATCATTAAGCGAAAGTCGACTTCTGAGATAACTCTGCGTAATGACACTTATGTGAGTAGAAGCATCGATATCTATCCATCAAGTGTTAATGGGTACAATAGCTATATTGACTTCTGAACTAATAAAGTTGAGAAGTTTACCTTTCTTTACACGTCAGTACTTGAAGCAGTCTTTCTTCATATGACTTTTTTTCTTGCAAAAAACAAGAACAAGTGGATACCTTATCTTGCTTTTTGTGCTCCTTATGGTCATTGCCTCCAAAATCTGCAGTTTGTTTTCCTTTTCCTTTTCCTTTGTTATTGATCCTCTTTCGTTTCTTGCTCTCACTTTGAAAACTAGATGCTAAGTGAGAACTCTCAGATGTCTCAATCTTTAATCTCCTCTCCTTTTGCACGCATTGTGCAATAAGCTCATTTAATGTCCACTTTTCCTTTTGAGTATTATACGATATCTTAAAAGGAGTGAACCATGCAGGTATAGACATCATGACAAAATACACTAACATACCCTCAGACATATCGAATTTTAGTGTTTTCAGACTTGTCGTTATTTTGGACATCTCCATAATGTACTCCCTTATGTTTCCTTTACAATTGTACTGCATGGTTACCAACTTCATAAGAAGTATAGTAGTCTCGACCTTTTCATTTGAGGTGAATCGATCTATCAATTGGTCCAGAAAACACCTAGCATATTCTCCCTCTATTATTGAGCCCTTTATTGGTGTCGGTACAGAAAGCTTCATGATACTCAGACACATACGATTTGATTTCTCCCATAGCTGAAATTCAGTCCTCTACTCTATAGTGCTAGCACTGGTTATAAGTGCTGGACGATCATTCCTTAATACATAGTCTAAGTCCATGCAACCTAAAACTACGGTTACACATTCTTTCCATTCAGAAAAATTCGAATCAGTTAGTGTTGGGATGTTATTAATGCCGATAGTTATAAATTGCATTGAAATTAAAGAGAAAAATTTATTTAAGCGCACGATTTAACTAAAGCCAAAAACATATAAGTAATATAAAATTATGCAAATAAAATAAAATTTTAAATATATATAAGAGTTCTTTATGAGATACCAAATACAACACAATGTGGCTTATTTTGGGTCGACACATTATTTATTAGCAATGCTCTCTAATATAACTCAAACTTTAATTGGTCACACAATATATCTTCCTTTGGGCAGACCCATTGTGCGCATAATATGATATTTTATATGAGTTATATTTTGGTTCATAGCTCACAACAACCTTAATCGGCCACATAATATGTCTTCCTTTGGGTTGACATATTTTGTGTATAAGCTGAACAAAATAATATTTTGTTCTATAGTTGTAAGCTACCTTATGGATATATCTGACATAAAAGTAATCTTTTTTGGGGCTGATTACTTTTAGCATATATATACGTCTACCAACATAAAATGCACTAAACCTACTTAAGGTGCCTTTCTTTGGGCTGACACATTAGTTCAACTTAGAGCATCCACAATGACATTAAATATTTCCTCCAAATATTTATGGGGCCCACTTCCATATCATCAATCAAATATCTCACTTATCAAATATCCCAAAACTCACAATAAAATATCCCCTCAACCAAATATTTATGGGCCCCACCTATCAAATACTTTTATCTCTCAATCACAACTTATGGGGCCCACTTTCCTTCCACCCACAATGAAATCACCGGGCACAACTTTGTGCCCGGTGATTTCTATTCTCTTTTCAAATATCCCCCACAATGGGGGATATTTGAGAGAGGGGGATATTTGGAGAAATATCCTCTCCAAATATCCCCCATTGGAGATGCTTTTAGTAGCACGTTGTGTAGATAGACTCAAGAAAATTCTAGGAACTTAATTTGAACAGAAATTACTTAATCAGCTTTAATAACTCCAAATTAAACTTATCGATTGATTGATACCATATGACAATCGATTGATTTTATGCAATCAATTATCTGAATCGATTTGAAAGTCTACTATATGCATATATAAAATCCTCCTTTAAGAAATTAGAATTTTATTTAAGTTTTATAATTAAATAGTATTATTTAATACTACTTAATCCCTTAATTATTCATGCATTTAAAAAAAATTTAATGCACATTTATTTATTCATGTTTTTTTATTTTTTTTAAGTGTTTCAACAACAGTGCCAAGAAAGAAAAAACACGCATTACGTTTTTTTAATGCAACACTGTTTAAACAAAACAGAAACAGTATTTTTTTTCTTGCGCATGAAACAGTAAAAAAAAGTATTTACGAATAAAAGAATTTATTTTCAATTAAAAGGTAACTTAATAAAGGAAAGAATCTCAATTGATCGATAAAGAAAATAAATTTAATCGAAATAAAAATAATCTCAATTGAATAAAAATAATTTTAATCGATTGATAATAGATGTAGTCATGAGTTTAAGGCTATTTATCAATTGAAATTTTTAATCATTTTTGTTAAAAATTTTAGATTCGACAATTGATTGCTCGACCAAAGTAATCGATTGAATCATCACAATTTTACCTAAAATTAGATTAAACAGTGATGATTTTTTTTACCGTTCTTCGTATTCTTTTCAGAAACACGAAAAACTTTTAAAAAAAAGTCTATCTTAGTTTTCTCATATATGATTTTTTGATGATAAAAAATTATATTATATTAGGAAAACTTAATCTAGCATACATACAACAAATCGACGAAAAGCATATACTGTTTTGCCATAAAAACATGAAGAAATAGGGTCTTGACTCTGATACCAATTGATGATTTTTGTAAAATACCTAAACCGCATGGATTCTAAGAATCGTATAAGAATTCATATATAGGAAATACAAGAACAGATGAGCATGAATTTCGTTTCATTGAGAACATGACATAAGAAAATAAATATGACAACAAACCTAATTGAAAAGTCATCCTTGTCTTTAGGGTCGTCTAGAAATAATCTCCGTGGAAGAAGATACAGTGGAAAGAAAAGGAAGGTCTTCCAAGGGGTTTAGGGATGACGACGTTGAAAAGCTTTAGGTCAATGGAGAATCAAAAGTTCTATTAAGATTAAAACCCTAAATCCTTAGGACCAACATATATCTAGTGGACATCTATTATCAACCCATAGATGACAATAGATGCGGGATTATATGTTCTACACATACAAGGTCTACAACTATAATCGAAACACAATAAACCTAAGTTAGATCACTTTAATGGATTAGATTTATACTCATATGCACAATTTATAATTAAACCTACTGATTAGAAATAATAACCAACTAAACTAGTAATAAATAAGATTTATATAGATCTCAATTCCTAACTAATCAAGTCTCTTAATAAATTCAAGCACAATTCCATGCATGTCACTCCTTTCTAGTCATAGCTAGTCAAGTGCTTACTATGTGTTGCATGTGGTGCCTAACACTTTTCCCATGGAAATATAATATTCTTTTATGGAAAAATTTGCATGCACTCCCCATTAGCAAACACAAGTTTGCATGCACTCCCCATTGAAAAAAATCTTTCTTTTCACTCCCTAGTCTAATATACTTACCTAATTGCTCCTGATATTTTGAGTATAAAAAGTCTAAAAATGAGTATAAATCCTCTTAAATTCGTTACAATTAAACTAGAATCTAGTATATTTTATATCAAATTGAGTACGATTCTTTTTCCACCTCAATTGGATGAAAAATATACTAGATTTTCTTTAAATGATACTCAATTAGATGTAAAATATACTAGATTTTCTTTAAATGATACTCAATTGGATGAAAAATATATTATATTTTTTTTCAAATGGTACTGAATTTAGGAAGAATTATATTAAATAGGAAAAAAGTCGTACTCAATTTAATAGAAAATATACTCGATTCTAGTTTAAAATGCTAAATTTAATAGGAATTATACTCATTTTTAGACTATTTATACCTAAAATATATGAAGGACAATTTTAATTAAAAATATACTCGAATATACTAGATTTTCTTTAAATGATACTCAAATGAATAGAAAATATACTAGATTTTCTTTAAATTATACTCATTTTTGAACCTTTTGTACCAAAAAAATCTGAGGGGCAATTAGGTCACAATATTTGTATGAGGGAGTTGAAGCAAATAAAACTTTGTATGCAGGGAGTGGAAACAAAGTTTTTTATGGGTGGGGATTGCATGCAAAATTCAAGTTCTAATTGGGGATTTTTCTCTACTTTACTCTTCATTTTTTTATCAATGATTTTATATTTTTTTAAGAATATAAGTGATTTTAAATTTAGGAAAAAATAATGTTCAGATCAATTTATTTAAAAGTATTTTTTTTGGCAATATTAATACTTAAACTCTGTAAATTTATACCTCTAAAGCAATTTTTAAAAGAAAAAAGAAGAAAAAAAATACTAACATTTGTGAATTGTTTTGATCAATGTTTACATCTAAAGCTGTTTTATATACAAAACTCTAAATTAAATAGTTAATTGTTTAATATAGAATATTGCTGTTCAAAATACCGTGTCAATTTGTTAAAGACAAGGAATTTGATTCATGGACTTTCAAGGCAAAAAAGATGCCCTTTAAATAAAAAAGAAGTCAAAAGGAATATTAGTTTTTAAAATTTCCATTAGTTTATTCATTAAGTTAAAGCTAGTTCTTGTAAAGAACTGAAGGTGCACCTCTAATTTTCTCTACTATTCAATAAATTTGTAAAGAAAAATATCTACTATCAAAATCTAAAGCTCTTAAAAATATTAACTTCTAACTAATTGAGCAAATTAAGACTTTCAAATTATTTCATTTAGACAAAAGTTTAAGTTTCATGAAAGAATTCTATTACATATTATTACCACAAAATGTCCTAAAGCTATATTGGATGCACGAAAGCAACAAAGTTAAACTTCTTTAGATATCAAGGATGTTATTGTTTTTCATACCATTGCCATTTCTAACTTGTTGACCATTCAAATCAACACAAATACAAGGAATTTGATGCAAAAAGAATCCCTTTATTCTTCTTCTTGAAAGAATCTAAAGACTGTACCATTTGATTCTATCATCATTATCTTTCATGTGTTCTTTAAAACCTTATTAAAAAAGCTATTGGTTCCTTATTAGTTTACCAAATATTTGATAATAAAACATCTTTTAATTACTAGGGTATTTCTATAACCCTAGCTACTAGGGTTTCTGATATAACTACTCATCTGATGTCAAATCAAACTTAATCATCTGACAAATCCTTATATTTTAAATAAAGACCTTTTTTTAATAATAATAGTAAAAAAAAACTAGCTAGGTTTTTGGGAAGAACAAAAAGGGAATATTCTTCTAAATAACTCAATCAGTTAATTAATTACCTTCTCACTTAGCACTTCTTGAATTAGAGAAGTGTCCTTTGAGATACTGTTAATGATCTCTGCTGTTGTTGCCTCTTGTGAATCAAAGAATGCAACCTCTTGTCTCAGAATAGCTTCCAAATACTTGTGTCTGATCCTCAGCACCTGCCTCTCACTCGTTTTGCTCCAACAATACCCTTCTGCGAAGCATCGGTCAATCGATCGACAAATCGATTATATGAATGTGTGCAAGATATAAATTTTATAATAACTAAATCACTGAACAAGATCATGTATAGGCATTGATCACCCAAAAAGGCCACCAGCAGCACTGCCAATCCCAAGTACACAAAGTACAAGCAATACTGCAGAAATGATAAAACCTCAAATTCATGAAATTAAGGTTGAAAAAGAAATTAGGGCTAGCTGTACTACCTTCTCTACGTCCTTCATGAAATCTGCATGGTCAAGAAGGCCAGAGCTGTGAGCCTTGCCGTAGCCTAAGCTGTTCATGACTCCGCTGGCGAAGAGAAGAAGGCAATTGACCGAGCATCCATCTCCCACAGCTCCCGCGGTTCCCATCACCATCAGCACAACGTCCACCCAATCTGCAAATAAGAAGACTGATCCGTGGCCATGTCCTTTGGCTTCCTCTCCTTCAGCTTTGCCTTCTCCGTCCATTAATTGCAATAACAGAAATGGAGTGTTGTGATGCAAGACGAGGAGGCCTCTCCATGGGCAAGGCCCTATTTATGTGCACTAGCTAGCTCACTCCCATGGTGGTGCATTTAGTGGGTGTTACCTCATGTCCAAATTGCATAGAATAAATTAATTAACCAGCAAAAGCATGGCTAAAGATTAATGGCCTTTTCTTCCACTACATTTCTCCTCATGTGCTTCAACCAATTGAGGTTAATAATAATAATAATAATAATAATAATAATAATAATAATAATAATAATAATAATGAGTTTTGTGCAGCTTTAGAGATGTAGTATTACTTTAAGATCTAGGTGCCACTTTGGAAAATTGAACTTTTATTAAAGAAGGACAATGATCGAGTTGGTCGCGGGTCGGTGTCTCTTGTCTTCTTCCCCTTCTTTTTTTTCAGTTTGGATTTGTTCATAGTAACATATAAGGCTCTTTCAAATTCTCACAACTGTTTACTTAGACCGACTTAGAGTATCCACATCAGTTATCTTATTCAAAGATTTTATTCTAAATTTTGGATAGGTTAACTAAAAATTCTCTATATTAGTTACCCTATCCATTCCCTAATTAAATTTAAATTTGATGAATAGTGATTCTCTAAATTTAGGGAATGAAACCTCTATCCTAAAAATAAAATAATATTTATTTTTAATCTCTCTCTTTCCACTCAATCTCTCTCCTTCCACTCATTCCATAAATATAATAATAAAAAATAAAAGAAAGAGAAGAAAATAATAAAAAATTAAGGATGATGAAAATTTTAGGATATTTGATGTAGTTGAAAAGTGATTATCTAAATTTAATAAAGTGGATCATTTACTTTAAATTTTAGATATAGTAATAGAGAAACTGATGTGGATGTTCTTAATGCCTAATACAATTTAGATTGTATGATGCAGTAATTGGCTTTTAGCTTTTACATATTGAAGTGGTTAGGTATGTTGCATTGTGTTGTAGTTTCCATGCTTTTGTTTTTGGGAGAATAGATTAAATCATCATGAGACAAGAGATGGTTAGGTATACAACCCTATGAGAATGATTAAAATAATAATCCCCCACTAGGTGTCCTTGTTTGACTTAAATTAAGCTTGAAATCATGTCAAATAGTGAGTTAAGGATGTTAACCATTTCAAATTATCTTCGTCATCTGTTAAGTAAACATGACCTATAAAATCAATAAGTAGTTGCTAATAGCATGTTGATTAGACTTTTATAAGCTTGCTTTATGAATGATAAAGTCACTAGCATTGCCTAACACTGATAAAGGCTCTCTGCAACATTCAAAGGGAGGAAAAAAAAATAGTTCCACCAACTTTATGCAAAGTTTGAAAGGTTAATTTCCAATCTTTTTCAATCATGTTAGACACCAAATTAGGGTCTCTGTTCAGTATTAAAGATGAAACCTTTTTGAATATTCCAACAGTAATGTTGTTCATGAAACAAAATACACAAGAAATGGAGTACTATTTGTAGGAACTCATCTAATGTTCGTTAGCCCGCCCGACCGACAACTTTCTTCCTACAATGAGAAGGAACAACAAGTATCTCTTATAAACTGGGAGCCACGTGCAATTCCATAAGAATTAGTACTCTAACATCCATTTCACAAACCAAACATAACGAATAATCAACTCTGAACCACAAGCTTTATTTTTGTCAGATTGGATTCTCTGTTCTATATAGATTGCTACATTACAATGGAATAATTTCTTTAAGTCACATCGTTTCTGACTACTCTCAGCAAGTATGAAGGTGCCAAGAATATCAAGTTCTTACAAGAAATGCCCACGCCAACTAAGTTCTGATACCAGAACCCTTTTTCTGGCCACTAATGAGCAAACCAACTTGCATGATTTGCATGCTTCAATGAATTTTCAGGACAAGATGTCATTGTTCATGGAGGAAATGATCATTATGGAGATGCTTTCAGTAGTGATCACTACTAATGAATTCTCTTTAATTAGTACTTCTGCATGTTTGGGTGTTGGCCGGTGAGTTGGAATGTTTAATTTTTCTATGCAATTATCTAAGAACACGTGGCTTTGGAGAAATAACTTTAATCTAATTATGATCTGTTTGTTCTTAACTTTAGTTATGTTTAATATACTGAACATGCTGGTTTTAAAGCATGTTAAACATGGACTGGTTGAATGCTTTTGATTAAAGGCTGCAGGATAAATTTTTTTAAAAACCATTTAAAAGTGCCCTTATACCACGTGACTATCTATTAAATAATAATCCCTAAACCCTAAAACCCTAAAACCCTAACTCAATGCTTTGTTTTTAGTGTGGGTGATGGTGGAGGTACCAAGGGAATTGTATGTATTGATGATTATGACATTGTTCTGTGCTTCAACTGTGGATTGTTGGTATGTGTTTAAATAGTTCTTGGGAATAAAAGGAATAATTGATCTCTTAACCATAATTTGGAGAAGAAAACAGTTTGTTAATTCTTTATAAAGTTAACACTTGTCTTGCTTATTGCTACAATAAATCTGGAAATCATATTCTAGATAACAAATATTGTGAAGAACCTATGCAACTAATTGTTAATGTATATAGAAATGAAATTATTTTGCATAAATTTCAAAATATGAATGAAATTTTTTTACAGTTTGATAAAAAAAATAAGCTTTCTCTTTTTTATTAAATATTTCTTAACATTATTACATCTCATGTATAGTATGTTTATTTTTATGTTATATAATTTATTTTGTGTTAAGATTTTCGTCCCTAATAAATCCACTCCAATAATTTTCAAGCCAAGTCACCGTTCATGAATTTCTTCAGTTCAGCTCTAGCATCTAAAAATAGAAAAATTACAAATTAATCACGTTATGATTATCGAAAGATGTTTATGTTTTTATATAAATTCATTAATCAAATTGGCATACATTTCATGCAGAATTTAGTCAATATTATTCCAAATCAACACTCTCTAAGATAACGGGTGGCAGCATATCATCACCACATCAACTAGTTACATCCTTACAAATAACATTTTATGCACTTGCACTTTAATTAATTATATGTATGATGTGTTAGGACTTTCATCCCAATCTGCATTTGGATAATAAAAGTTTTGATTATTTTGATAAAATTGACATAGCTAGGGTTTAAATTAGACTTGTGGTTATTTGACTTATGTGATAAGTTGTGTTAGGGTCTACCAAGTATAGAGGTTGACTTGGCGAGACTAAGGGTTATGAGAGCTTGATGGCTCAAGGTCTATAAGATTGAATAAGGATGGTGCATCCAAGGGACCATAGGACAAGGAGCAACTGAGCATAATAAATCGAGAAGGAGATCTACGTAAGAAAAGGTGAGAAGAATGACTAAGGAGGAGGTAAGGGCTTAAAGCATCCAAGGAGCTATATCTTGACAGTATAAAACCTCAAGACTTGAAGATACTCCAAGTAAGATGAGTGGAGTGACCTATATACATAAGGCAAATGGTAGACAAGTAACTTAGACAAACTCGACCTTAAAATTGGCCGGAGATAGGATGTTAGTTGATTAATGGTGAGATTCAGTTTATTAATGATCAATTCAAATATTCATATACCCCAAGTTAGGTTTGTTTGGGGTATTATGATGTAAGAGGATTTGTTGATTTTTTTTTATTATTATTTTTAGTAATTTTCAGGTTTTTTGATATTTAGGGTATTTTTGATCATATCTATTTTTACAAGTTAGGTTTTTGGGTCTAGATAAGCGTATTGTTAGTTGATGTTTAAGGTGAAGTTTTTTGGTTTAATAAAATTTTCGGCATTGTCGTTTATTTTCCTAATTTTTAGTATTCTTCTTCGAATTAATAGGTTATAGAAGATTGTTTATGGTATTCATGTGTGAATCAACAAATTCAATAGCCCACAGGATAATCGTTATCCCGCCTAGCGTCAGTTGGTATTAGAGCTCTTTGAATCCAATGGATGGTCGAGGTCGTGATCCTAATCGTGACAAGCAGGTTTCAATTGAGGAAGTCTCACACCGTGATCATTGTACTCAAGACGAGATACTTGAAGATCTACAGAGATAAGTCATAAAGCTATCCAGTGTCTAGCTGCGCAAGATCACAAATGTCATAAGTTTTTTATTTTAATTCGGATTCCACTTTTGCAAAACTCTATCACAATCATGAGAATCATGATCGAGATGAGTTGTTTGCAGATATCGAATTTCCAATTGAATATCTTGAGTTTTTTTGGTACGTTGCAGACTGAGGAATTCTTTGATTGGTTTGATGAGGTGGATGAAAACTTTTATTAAAAGAAGATGTGGACGACAAAATCGAAATAGTCGACGATCCAATTTATGACAATGATGAGATAGATGATGAGTCTGATGAAGATGCCTTGGAAGAGGATGATGACAATGAAGAATCCAAATTTAAAAGTGAATATATTCTCTCCCCCGAAGTTCCAATTACACTTTGTCTAAAAAGCCATCTCCTTCTAGGTATTGTGAGAATATATTCTTAGACGGTGAACTATCTATTCCATGATTGTAGTGAGGCTTTGCTCAAGGTAAAACAAGCATTCAGATCAATTGTAGTACTCAATCCTCCTCCGGAAGAGTCTATTGCACCTTATCACTCCATTACTTTGTTGGAGACTTTTCATCTTGATTATTTTGAACTACTATATTCTGCTATTCATGGTGATTTTGTTGATCACCATATCAGTGCAAAAGAACAGATCACACTTCAATATACTATGGATGACACACGGTATTCCATGTTACAATTTGGATTATATGAAATATTTTGTGATGGAACTGCTTCCCAGATTGGTTTACAGCTTGAGGGCTTGTTCTTGTGGAGGATAATCACCCATCTTCTCAACATGATGCAAGTATTCTAGTGTCTGATGAGTGTGATGTGCAGCATGATCAATCTTTATTTTCTTTTCCTCTAACTCCAATGGATATATTGATGATGCTGCAACAACCTTCATAAATGTTGCTATGATGTACCAGGAAATTGGGAACATGAAATTTACACTATGCTATTTGCAAGAAGCATTGAAAAAGAATGAACGGCTTCTTGATCCTGATCATATTCAAATCGCAGTATGTTATCATGCTCTTGCAATTGCATTTAATTGTATGAGTACCTACAAACTTTCTATTAAGCATGAAAGCAAAACTCATGATATACTGGTTAAGAACCTCGGGAGAGGAACAATGACAACTCTTTTCCTCAAGGAGGATCAGTTGGAATATTTTGAGAAACGACGCATCAAAAACTTGATCAAGAAGCCCTCATAGTTTATCGGCTTCTACCCCACGATCACCCAAGGTCGATTTGAGGAGCTTAACATGAACCCGTTCAAGAAATACATGGATCTGGTGGAGAAGTGTTTGAGGGACATAAAAATGGACAAGAGCAACATCCACGATGTGGTGCTTGTTAGCAGATTGTTGAGAATTCCCAAAGTCCAGTAGCTACCCGAAGATTTTACCGAGTTGATGTCCGATGGTTTTCCTCCTGGGCTACCACCTGACAGTACTCTAAACTCGAGAAGTCGTTGGATCATTTTTAGTAAATTATTAATTTTAGTAATTTTTAGATATTTTGGTATTTAGGATATTTTTTGTAATGTTTACTTTTTACAAGTTAGGATTTTAGGTCTATGTAAGCATTTTGTTAGTTGATGTTTAGGGTGAAGTATTTTTATCTAATAATATTTACAGTAGTGTCGTTTATTTTTCTATTTTCTGGTATTCTTTTTTGAATCAACAGGTTGCAAAAGATTGCTTTGGGTATTCTTGCGTGAATCAACTGATTCAATTGTCCGCAAAATAATCGTTATCCAGTCCAACATCATCTTATAATCAGATCAGTTGATAGCCCTCACCCCAGGGGTCCCTCTTGGGATGTCCTAGGTGATCCGAAAGGGAGGTAAATCATAGGAGGCTTCTCCTAGTACAGCATCTCTTTGCATGAGGGTCAAGTGACCAGCGAGACATTGCGCAGACGATGGAGATCAACCCCATGACCTATTGCAGGAACACCACGTGCCAATCCGTAGGGGTGGTATTGGACCTTATCAAATGAATAAAAGATTGTTTGGTGGACTAGCCGAGTCGATTGAGGTTTGATGAAATATAATATTTCTAAATTGACTAGAATAGTTAATTGAATTTTATTAGAAGAACACAGAATATCCAAAAGTCGATTGGAGTAGCCGACTAAGCACTTAGGAGTTGACTAATGATTCAGACCAATTCATTGATGTTGCAGCAACCAATTCATATGTATCCAATGATGAAAGTTCCAATAGTATGATTCAAATAAGCTTCAAAGAGTAGTTGACTGATGGGTGACGCTCAATCGACTGATGTTTGTCAGATCAACAAATGACAGGATTCAACTTGAAGGTTATAAAAAAAGACCAAGGAGTTGTGAAATTAACAATCCATAGAGTGCAATCACTTCCATATTCTACTTTTTGATAGAAAAAGTATAGGAAGAGGGTAAGAAAGAATATGAGAGCAATAATAAATCTTATTATTTCACTTATATTTATCCTAAGGACAATACAATATATAATGTTTAAAAAGTACTTAGTCAATTAACTAATGAATAAATAATAGCATTATTCTAAGAATTATTTTACTAATTATAACATACTTATTAGACTAATCCTAATATTAATTTGATTTGATTTGGTGATTTGATCCGATCAATTCTGATGATTCTCTTTTATCTCTTTTACTTTCTCCAAGCTTCATTATGTTTATTACTCTTTTATTTATTAATTGATTTGGTGATATTTTCCACCTTAATTAGAGTGGAGAGAGTATTTTACGGTCAAATAAATGTTTTATGTCTTTGGAATTGACAAAAGATATAAAAAAGATAAGATTTTCATTTCATGAGAAATACTCAAGTAAACTTGCTAAAATATCAATAAAAATCACATAATAAAGGAAACTTTGATTTGACAAAATAGGAGTAAAACCCTAAACATCATAGTGAATTATTTTTAAAGGAAAACTAGGCATATGAGAAGAAGAAATAAAGGGTAATTTATGACTTTTTTGCTTTCAAACATGCTTCACAAGAATGAGATGAGGATGACAAAGATGTCGATAAGTTAAACCGATTAATAGTTCCTTGAACAAGGCGTAGAGATGGATGACCAAGTTGTGCATGCCAAGAGATTTTATTCGTGTGTTCTCCAATTAGAGCTTTGGCCGATGTAGGTTGAGGATAGTAAAGATCATCTCTAATTTCTCCTCTGAGCAAGGTAGTTCTGGTTGTGGGATCTTTCACAAGACAATAATGAGGGTGAAATTCAAAGAACAAATTATTATCAAGAATAAATTGACGAACTGAGAGTAAATTTTTAGTGATGGAAGAAATATGAAGTGTATTGCCCATGGAAAAGAGTCGACGAGATGAATGAAAAATGTGTTTCTAAGGTGAGCAATTTATAAACCTGAACCGTTGACTACTTGTACAGTGTTAGGACCATGATAGGAGGATGCCTCTGTAAGAATATCATAATATAACGTGATAAGTTGCTCCAGAATTTGGATGTTATCATGAGATTGAAGAATTTGTCGTAGGCATATAAGGATTTCTTTCAAGAGAGAATGCTCTTGGATGATATGATGGAGTTGAGGTTGATGCTTGAGTTGTGGATGCAAAATCTCCAGCAAAATTTGAATCAAATCTCTTATAACATTGATGAGCAAAGTGATCATTCTTGAGACAAATCGAACAATGCCCTCGTTTGATCGTCCTCGTCCTCGACCTTATCCTTGTCCTTGTCCTCGACCTTGTCCTCGTCCTCAGCCTTGTCCACCTTGATTTCCTTGATTTTATTAATGATGGGTAGTACTATCGATCTTGTGTGCTGAAAGAGCAAGATAATTTGAGACCTTTGAGATTGTAATTGTAGAAGTATCTCATGTGAAGAGAGCAAGCCATGAAGGGTGTCGAGTGACACTTGATCTATGCGAGTAGTTATACTAGGACTAAAGTTGTTAGATTGAGGCCCAAATTCTGCAAGAACATGTATTAGAAAATCTGGATCTGAAATTGGATGGCCAATCATAGCAAACTTATTGACAATGGTCTTGATTGATTGCATATATTCATTGATTGACTTGTCTCCTCGTTGCACTGATTGTAATTACATGTAAAGTTGAAGAACACGTGCTTGAGAGTGTGAAGCAAAGGTTCGAACAAAAGCTTCTCATATTTGACGAGAACTAACAAGCCATACAATTGTAAGAAGTATAGGCTCACTAATCGTTGAAATTAACCATGCATAATTAGTGTTAGGACCAAAAGTAGCTAGAGGGGGGGGGGGGGGGAATAGCTCGTTGCTCAGCGTTGCTTGTTTCTTCAAAGATGTGCAGCGGAAATACAGAGAAACAATCACACAACGCTAACACGGTTGGTTTACTTGGTATCCACCTCACAAGAGGTGACTAATCCAAGGATCCACACCAACACACACACCCTCCACTAATAAAACTCTCCTTTATGGTAACTACCAAGGGCGGAGAAGCCCTACAAGACTCAATACAAGAAGAGAGGGAAAGGATACAAGAAATACAAGCTTACAAGCTTACAATGAGTATAAACCCTAACCCTAGCTTCCCTTCTTGGCTTTGATCCGCCTCTTGACTTGGAGAACTTCCAAGATCCTTCAAGAACTGACGATCTGAGCTTTGAGAGTGCTGTGGAGGAGCTGGCGAGAAATCTGGAGTGAATCGAAGAAGAGATACCGCAGCCATCGCACGCCTGCAGCTTAAATCGACGCCAACGGTCGGAACCCGATCGATTCAAATGTTCCCAATCGATCGGGGAGGCTTTGGATCGATCCACGAATCGATCCAGAGCGCCTCTCTCAGAGAACGCGATCGATCCACGGATCGATCCGGCGCTTATCGCGCGAAGGGCCCCCAATCGATCCATCGATCGATTGGGACATCTGGATCGATCCACGAATCGATCCGAGGCTCTCTGCGTCTCGATCGATCCACCGATCGATCCGCCTCTGAATCGATCCATCGATCGTCTGAATCGATCTCGATCGATCCAGACTTGGTTTTGCCCAAAACCAAGTTCCAAGACTCCAAACCAACATCCGGTCATCCTTGACCTGTTGGTACATCATGCCTAGCATCTGGTCACTCCCTTGACCTGCCAGGACTTCCCACCAAGTGTCCGGTCAATTCCTTTGACCCACTTGGACTTTTCTCGTCATGCCAAGTATCTGGTCACTCCCTTGACCTACTTGGACTTTTCTATTCAGATGTCTGGTCAATCCCTTTGACCTATCTGTATTTCCTCGTGCCAAGTATCCAGTCAATCCTTTGACCTACTTGGACTTCCCAACACCAGATGTCCGATCATCCTTGATCCATCTGGATTTTCCCTTGCCTGGCTTCACTCACCAGGACTTTCACCTAGCTTCACTCACTAGGGTTTTCCATCTGCCTAGCTTCACTCACTAGGTCTTTCACCTGGCTTCACTCACCAGGACTTTCACCTAGCTTCACTCACTAGGGTTTTCCATCTGCCTAGCTTCACTCACTAGGTCTTTCACCTGGCTTCATTCACCAGGACTTTCCATCTGCCTAACATCCCAGTTAGGACTTCCCAGTCAAGTATTCGGTCAACCTTGACCTACTTGACTCTTCTTCAATTAACATCTTATTGTCAAACATCTAAACTCAAACCAAGACTCAGCTTGGTCAACCAGGTCAACCTTGACCTGAGGGATGTTGTACCAACAATCTCCCCCTTTTTGATGTTTGACAATACCACAATAACACTTACAATACCACATGTAAGTTAGGCTAATCCCATAGCCTCATTCTTCATGCCACTAGGTAATGAAAGCATAAGTTAAGCTCTTCATTCTCCCCCTAAGAGGGCAAGCTCCCTCTTAGATAATGAAAGTCTAACTTACTCCCTTTCATTAGTCTTTTCATTCTCCCCCTATTGGCACACATCAAACTCCCCTGTAG
The DNA here is from genome assembly GCF_018446385.1 of Zingiber officinale. Taxonomy (NCBI): domain Eukaryota; kingdom Viridiplantae; phylum Streptophyta; class Magnoliopsida; order Zingiberales; family Zingiberaceae; genus Zingiber; species Zingiber officinale. The sequence goes on along the minus strand of NC_055999.1, from coordinate 108,782,142 downwards.
GGCACACTCAACCCATCTTTAGGCACACATCAACCCATGCCTCAATTTCGGGTATACTTCAACAAATCCATTGTTGAAAGACTCTCCCCCTGAAGAGTTGCTCATCGTTGTTCACAACATCACTCGTTGTGATCAACACGATAAAGAAGGTCCCATACCCTTCATTCATCCTTAACTTCTCCCTCATTGTAGACAAATACTCAACCCTGAGCATTTTCTAACCACGTGAGTTCCCACTTGAACTAATGAGGATATCCACTCCCCATTTCAAGTTCAAAAGCTCATACATGAGCATTTTCCTTAAAAGAAGGTTAACCACCTTCCAAGTTTCATGAAAAATAATTTTTCATGTCTTTAAAGAGTCCCTCCCCCTAAAGACATGGTGGTAACTTCTGTCATTGCACCAACAATGACTTGGAATCCCTAAACCTTTAGGAAACCCAAATTTAGAAGTTTTGAGGTTCAAATATTCAAAATTTGAAACAAACCTCAACCTAAACTTCAACTTAGCCTTCCTTAACCAATCCATCCTTGTTTTCCACACGAAAACACCCGTTTTATGTATACAAATGTATTTTTAGGGGTTTGGAATGGTTACCTAGACTCAATTAGGTTTAGAGTGCTGAAATCAGACCTTCCCAGCCAAAATCAGCATCCTGGATCGATTGGAGTTGGGTTCCAATCGATTCAACCTATTTGAATCGATCCACTGATCGATTCAGGATGTGTGGATCGATCGGCTGATCGATCCAGCGAGCTTCTGCTCGCAAGAGTTGCCTTCTGAATCGATCCACGGATCGATTCAGGAACTCCAATCGATCCACGGATCGATCGGAGCCTCTGATAGTTGCTGAATTTCAAATTCAGCCAACTTCAGAAACCCCTAGAAAATTCTACAAAAATCCAAAAATCATGAAATTTTGTGTAGACATTATTTAGGGCATACTTAATCATGGAAAAATAGTTTTCTATGAAAATACATCATATTTTCAAAGATTGACACAAACTTGAAAACTTGCAAAAACTTTAGTGTTTTCTTCAAGTTTGTGTCTAACTATTCAATGGTGATTACTATCAAAAGATAGCCTTCACCAAGGTTTTCCAAAAACATTTTAAAAACATTTTCAAAACCAATATCCCATCATGTTCCTTGGGCATAATGCACATGACTTATACATTAGCTTTCCCAATGATGGGAAAACACATAACTATGTGTTTTGATGAAACTAAAACTCAAAAGAATGCACTAAATCAACATCTTGAGTTTTGTTCATCTTCCTAACATCTCACTTGTATCTAATGTACACTAAAACACGTACAAGTCACCTTATAGTCCTTGTGAGATGTGAGATTTTGGTTTTGCCCTAATCTAGAGATCATGCATATCTATCTAGGCATTCTAGAGATATTAGACATCCACCTAGGATGTCACTTGTCAATAATTGTTGTTAAATGCCATTTGTCCTTAATTACAAGGAAATAAACTAATGCATGATAATGTTATGGCATACATCAAAATAAAATAACTTTCAAAAGAAAGATTCCTATAACTACATGATGTATGAATGTCATGACATAGTATTTTTGGATTTTGCATAATAAAACATGAATGCAAAAATAGACATGATGTCATGGCATATGATGGGCAAACAATCATGGCAAGATTTAGCATAAATAAAGTATTCCTAGATTAACTATCTAAGTATCCTTAAAATCTTAGCTAAACTTACAACTTAAACCTAGATTGCCCTAAAGTGCTTCAAGAAAATGCCAAAGCCTAAATTGGCATTTCTAATTCCCTTGATTAATGTATGCCAATTGAAAGTAAGCATATCCTCAAATGTTGGCATATTTCATTTTTCACAAGAGTAGCACTTTTAAATTAAGGCCCGGATTGCCTTAAATTTCCTAAGAACATACCAAAATCCCAACTTGGTATTCCTTATGAATTTCCCAATATGTGCCATTTAAGATTAAATTCAATTCTTCCATCATTAGGCACATTTTACTCTTTCAAGGAGTAAATAATAATTCCATTTCATTTTCAAAGGTTAACAAAACCTTGAAAATGCTCCTTGAGTGTCAATTTCCTCAAAGTTGGGTTAACTACCCTTCTAATCGGAGTTGACACTCTCTAACCCATTTATGGGGTAGAGAAAATGCTCCTAGGAACCCAACACCTATTGGTGCTCCTTGGATGCTCTAGGTACTCACTAGGGATAACTTCCCTAGATACCTTCCTAGTGACCTTGTTGGGCTTCTTAGAAGCCTTGGTCACATTTTCTAGGTCAACTCTAGGGATAGCCTCCCTTGTGACCTTGTTAGTGACTTTCTTAGACTTCTTAGAAGTCTTAGTCACTTTGGTTGCAAAGATACTTCTAGGGATATCTTCCCTTGTATCTTTGACTTGACCTCTAGACTTAGGGTTTGTTCCATAGCTATATGGAACCCTATGATAACTAGGCACATCCCTTTTAGCTTTGGGTTTGTATCCCAAACCTCTATGGCCATTGGATGACTTTTGTACCCCTAGACCTAGGCTATGCTCATTTTGGCCTAATAGGATATTTTCCATCCTTCTTAGAGTCTTTTCCATTTTATCAAGTCTTGACCTCAAGACTTGATTTTCCATCACTAAGTCCTTAGTTTTTGGTTTTCCATTAAGTCCATGAGCATTTTTATTTCTAGACTTGTAGCTACAATCCTTAGAGTTCTTGCCTATACTTTTACCTACATTCCTAGCCTTAGGTGTAGTAGTTTTGGCATGTAGGGCCACATGCTTTTCCTTAAAGCCCTCATGCTTCCTATTCTTATGGTAAATAACATTAAAATGATAAAACTTAGAACTATCATGCTTTTTACCATAATGTAAAGGGGTAGGCTCAATAAAAGATACCTTCTTCTTTACCTTGGAGGCTCCCCCTTGACTAGTGCCTCCTTGAGCCTTGACCACCTTCTTCCCCTTGGGGCATTGACTTCGGTAATGCCCCTTTTGATTGCAAGAGAAGCATATAATATGCTCCTTGCTCTTCTTTGTGTTAGGGGTGATCTCCTTGGGCTTCACCTTGCCTCTTTGTGCCACTTGGCCCTTCTTCTTGGCCAATTTAGGGCACTTGCTCTTGTAGTGCCCATGTTCCCTACACTCAAAGCATATAATATGATTTTTATTATTAATTGAAATATTTATACCTTTGCTTGTAGGGGTGGCATCTTTTCCTTTGGATCCGGAGGTAGAAGCTTCCTCTTGATCAGACCTTGATTCTCCTCCATTTGATTTTTCTTGACTTGTGGAGGTAGAATCTTCTTCCTCCTCTTCGTCTCTTGACCCGGATGTAGAAGCTTCTCCTTCTTCTTGATCCGGCGTCACCAAGGATTGCTCCCCCTCAATCCTAGAGGTGGAGGCTTCATCATCTTGAATATGAAACAAGGAGTATGCTCCCTCCTTGTTTCCTTCGGTGCATTCCCTTGAGGATGAAGCTTCTTGGATTTCCTCTTCTTCGGAGGTTGAGCATCTCTCAACCTCGGAGTCCTCCTCTTGGTCTTGCTCCAAAGAGTCACCCTCTCTGGATTCTTCTTGCTCTTGTACAGTGGAGGGGATCTCTTCATGAAGCTTGTCCAATTTGCTCCATAATTCCTTTGCATCTTCAAATTCTCCAATTTTGCAAAGGATGGTGCTTGACAATAAATTGACCAAAAGCTTGGTCACTTTGTCATTGGCCTCGCACCTTTGGACTTGCTCTTGGCTCCACTTGCTCCTCTTGAGAACTTTGCCCTTTGAATTTCTTGGAGCCTTGAAGCCTTCCATTAGAGCAAACCATTGCTCTATCTCCATCATAAGAAAATTTTCGATTCTTGATTTCCAAGAATCGAAGCTTGTGGATGTGTACAGTGGAGCCACCCTTGTGTCAAATCCAAGTCCATCTTGGAATTGCATCTTGAAGTTGAGCTTGATAAAGTCTTGAACTTGAAGAATTTGCTCCAACTTCTTCACCCTCTAGCTTTTCTTGTTATGCTTGACCCTTCCGGCGATGATTCCGGTGAAGAGCGGCCTCGCTCTGATACCACTTGTTAGGACCAAAAGTAGCTAGAGGGGGGGTGAATAGCTCGTCGCGTTCGCTCGTTGCTCAGCGTTGCTTGTTTCTTCAAAGATGTGCAGCGGAAATACAGAGAAACAATCACACAACGCTAACACGGTTGGTTTACTTGGTATCAACCTCACAAGAGGTGACTAATCCAAGGATCCACACCAACACACACACCCTCCACTAATAAAACTCTCCTTTATGGTAACTACCAAGGGCGGAGAAGCCCTACAAGACTCAATACAAGAAGAGAGGGAAAGGATACAAGAAATACAAGCTTACAAGCTTACAATGAGTATAAACCCTAACCCTAGCTTCCCTTCTTGGCTTTGATCCGCCTCTTGACTTGGAGAACTTCCAAGATCCTTCAAGAACTGGCGATCTGAGCTTTGAGAGTGCTGTGGAGGAGCTGGCGAGAAATCTGGAGTGAATCGAAGAAGAGATACCGCAGCCATCGCACGCCTGCAGCTTAAATCGACGCCAACGGTCGGAACCCGATCGATTCAAATGTTCCCAATCGATCGGGGAGGCTTTGGATCGATCCACGGATCGATCCAGAGCGCCTCTGTGCTCTAGGAAAAACGGATCGATCCAGCGCTTATCGCGCGAAGCAGCCGCGTCCCAATCGATCCACTGATCGATTGGGACATCTGGATCGATCCACGAATCGATCCAGAGGCTTTCTGTTCGCTGGGAAAAGCCTGGATCGATCCACTGATCGATCCAGCTCCTGGATCGATCCCCTGATCGATCCAGCTCCTGGATCGATCCCCTGATCGATCCAGCACTTGGTTTTTGCCCAAAACCAAGTTCCAAGACTCCCAAACCAACATCCGGTCATCCTTGACCTGTTGGTACATCATGCCTAACATCTGGTCACTCCCTTGACCTGCCAGGACTTCCCACCAAGTGTCCGGTCAATTCCTTTGACCCACTTGGACTTTTCTGTCATGCCAAGTATCTGGTCACTCCCTTGACCTACTTGGACTTTTCTATTCAGATGTCTGGTCAATCCCTTTGACCTATCTGTATTTCCTCGTGCCAAGTATCCAGTCAATCCTTTGACCTACTTGGACTTCCCAACACCAGATGTCCGATCATCCTTGATCCATCTGGATTTTCCCTTGCCTGGCTTCACTCACCAGGACTTTCACCTAGCTTCACTCACTAGGGTTTTCCATCTGCCTAGCTTCACTCACTAGGTCTTTCACCTGGCTTCACTCACCAGGACTTTCACCTAGCTTCACTCACTAGGGTTTTCCATCTGCCTAGCTTCACTCACTAGGTCTTTCACCTGGCTTCATTCACCAGGACTTTCCATCTGCCTAACATCCCAGTTAGGACTTCCCAGTCAAGTATTCGGTCAACCTTGACCTACTTGACTCTTCTTCAATTAACATCTTATTGTCAAACATCTAAACTCAAACCAAGACTCAGCTTGGTCAACCAGGTCAACCTTGACCTGAGGGATGTTGCACCAACAATTAGTTGATCCTTCTTACTCCATGTAACATAATTTGAATCATCTTCTTGTGGTTTAAGAGAGGTACCATCAACAATTCCGAGTAAATCATGAACACGAAGTAGCGAAATAAATTACATCTTCCAAAGCATATTTTATCATTGTTAAATTTGGTGGATAAATAAGATATGACATTTAGGGATAAGGAAGAGAGTTGTATAGCAAAATTTTTTCCTGTGGTGGATGATTGAGAAGAAAATTCAGACATTATAAAAATAATGAGTTGTGTAATGATAACTTATCTATGGTGAAGGATGGAAGAGAGATGGGAGATTAGGAGCAAAGGAGCAAAGGAGCAAATTTGTGGTTGTGAGCAACGTGAAGAGCAGAGTGAAGGAGATGCTCTAGTTGATGGTACCGACATTGACAAGGTGGTGACAAACTCTCCTTAGGCGATGGTGCTTCCTTCTCTGGAGATGGTGGAGAAGAAGTATATCGGAAGAGGATAAGAAAGAATATTAGAACAATAATAAATCTTATTGTTTTATTGATATTTATCCTAAGACAATACAATATATAATATTTAAAAAAATACTTGGTCAATTAACTAATTAATAAATAACAGAATTATTTTAAAAATAATTCTAATAATTCTAATAAAATTATTAAAATAATCCTAATATTATTAATTTAATTTGAATTTTGATTCGGTCAAGATTCTTTTTTTATCTCTTTTACTTTCTCTAAGCTTCATTGTATTTATTACTCTTGTATTTATTAATTGTTTAAGAGGTTTCTCTCCTTCTAGTGCTTAACTGAAGATGAGAAAGATAGTAGGTTTCACGTAGACTGTAGACGTAGCAGCTTGAGGGCTGTGAACCACATAAATTGAAGGCACCAATCTGGTTTGTTTTTCTAGTTGTCTTCTTTATTTCTACTGTACACTATTTTTTTGTAAAATACTAACACTACATGTGAGTTTGATTTTCATCCTCCTCTATCACACTAACATACCAATCCAACATGATGCAAACAAGAGATATATATGCACCTTCAAATAATCTTATATTTTTTTTTTATATAAGGTAAATATATAAAGAAGAATGTACAATCTATAAGTTCATAGATCTAAACATGTATTTGGATCTTGATGAACATCCTGTTCAGATTCGAGACCCCGCCATTTAAATTCCAATGATTTCTAGACTTCCAAATAAAATATATTATACAATACATAGTCAGCGTCTTCATCTTTGCAATATGCTCTGAAACTCTAGTCTCCGTCTCTCGCGGTGCTCATCTCTTGTTAGATACTCAATCAAGTGCTCATTCTGGTCCACAAGGTTGTGCCAATTGAGAAAATGAAGAAAAGGTGCTCCTGAGTCCATCATTCCTTTAGCATTGGGGGCAGGTATTGCATGACACATAAGGAAGTTTATCCTTAGTCTACAAACGTCATGAGCAAGTAGCCACAATACAAAACTATGCTTGGGCATGATGCTTAGGACATCCACAGTCGTATAATATTTTCATGAACTTTTTCGTTGTCATATCTATTCTACGTCAAAAGTAAAAAACCTCATATATCTTTCTACTATCAAAAAACCTATCAACAACTCCTTTATAAGTCCCACACTTTTCATTATATATATCTTCTCACCTCTATTCTACATTATATATAATTAAATTTTAATACAATTTAAATTTATAAATTATTGATCTAAAATAATATTAATAATGTTACGTAAAGAAGGGGCAACACTTCTCAACATCTAATGCGGAGGAAGATGAAGAGAGAAAGAGATTGTATGGAGCAACGAGACAAAGACACACAAGAAAGGAGCAAACACGAGGAGGGAGAAGAAGAAAAGAAAGAATAAGAGTTATCGTGGTTCAGCGACGTGCCTACTCTACAAAAACGACTGAAGCTTTATTAGAATTCTCTCTACACAAGAAAATCATATTCCATGATTCTTGTGATTATACAGTAGGTTTACAATGATCCTTATAAATAAGTCATAAACTCCAGATCCGGTAAAATCGTAACAAAATTTTGTTATGAAAAATCGCAACAGAATTCTGTTATAAAAAATCATAATAGAATTCTGTTATATAAAATTATAACGGAATTTTATTACAAAAATCTTAACAGATTTTTTTTCTATGACATCCATCGCATTGACCTTCATCTAAATATGAGCCACCCATCAACAATCTCTACCCTAGCGAATATTCATCCCTTTGAAGAGCATGCACATCTGAACAAAATTCTATCTGGATCTCTAGGTTTGGGCTTCCTTCCTCTAGTATCTAGAGATATGTACCAAGTTCAAACAATGCTTGAACTTCTCTGTGGTCACTGCTATGTCAGCATGTCTGCAGTGTGAACTTTCTTAAGTTGAATTTTTCTAAAAGCAATCAGCTCTTTGATCTTGTGAAACCTCACATCAATGTACACCAAATAGATAGAACTCTATATATCACATAACAACTTGACTCCACATTGCTAAAGGCCCAGTTCTCTAACCAACCTTTTAAGTTATAAAGCTTCCTTCGCTGCTTCAGCTGTTGCCATGTACTCCGACTCGATAGTAGACAATGCAATAATAGATTATATCATAGACTTTCAACAGATAGGTCCTCCTGCCATAGTGAACACGTATCCTGTATAGACCTTTTATCATCTAAATCTCCTATATAGTTTGCATCTACGCACCCAGCAACTGAATGATCTTCCAATTGTCTACTGAACATGATATTATAATCAGTTGTATTTCTCAAGTATCTGAAATTCCACTTCATTGCATACCAATGCGGTCGACCAGGATTTGAGAGAAACTTGCTCAACATACTCACTACTTGCGCCAAATCTGATCTTGTGCAAACCATGACATACATCAGACAACCAACTGCACTGGCATAATGAACCTTTGATATCTCTTGGATCTCGTCATCCGTCTTTGGACACTGTGTACTCGATAGCTTGAAGTGATGCGCTAGAGGTATGCTCACTGACTTTGCATTCTTCATGTTGAACCTATCTAACACATTCTCCACATAGTTATGTTGAGACAATCATAGTCTCCCTGCAACTCTATCTTTATGAATCTACATCCCAAGAATCTTCTTGGTCTCTCCCAAATCTTTTATATCAAATCTCTTGCTTAGTAGCCTCTTCAATTTGTTGACCTCTTTCATCTTCTTCGCAACAATGAGTATGTCATCTACATATAATAGTAAGAAAATCAGTGATTCATCTTCAAGGCTCTTCACATATATGCAGCAATCATACTCACATCTCCTATATCCTTTTGAATTATGTATGAATCAAAATGTTTATACCATTGCCTAGGAGATTGTTTTAATCCATAGAGTGATTTCTTCAACTTACAAACCAACCGCTCTTATTCGGGTTGACTAAATCCCTTAGGTTGTGATATAAAAATTTGCTCCTCCAAATTTTCATGAAGAAATATCGTCTTCATATCCATTTGCTCTAGATGCAAATTGTGATGTGCCACCAAAGCCAACACCGCTCTAATTGACGTATGTCTTACTATTGGAGAGAATATTTTTTCATAGTGAATCCTCTTTCTCTGTGAATACCCCATTGCTACCAACCGAGCTTACGCTTTGAACTTCATTTCTTCTCCCTCTGACATTGCTTCTTTCTTCTTGAATATCTACTTGCACCCTATTGCTTTCTCTCCTTCAGGAAGTTTCACTAAATCCCATGTTTGATTCTTATGCAACCACTCCATTTCCTCCATCATAGCACTCTTCCACTTGTCATTCTTAGAGCTATGTATTGCCTCCTAAAAAAGATGTAGGGTCTCCGCTACTAGTGATAAGATCATAAGATACCAAGTCTTCGAATCCGTATCTAGTGGGTGATTTTACGACTCATCTCATTCTACCACTAGCTATAGTATGATGCTTCATGTGCTCTAAGCTAGAATTATCAGAGTCGTGAGTCTCTAGCTCCAGCTACACTTCATCTTTCTTCATGTTGCTCTATGGTCTTTTCTTTCCTTCTTCCTGAGTACGCTGTAGCATAACTTTCTCATCAAACATCACATCTCTCCTGATCACCACCTTGTTTGTCTTAGGATCCCAAAGCTTGAAGTCTTTAACTCCTTTATGATATCCCAGAAAAATGCACTGCTTTGACTTCGCATCTAGCTTTGATCTTTCCTCTCTAGATATGTGCATATGCTGGACATTCAAAAACTCGAAGATGAGAGTAATCTACTTGATTCCCTGTCCATACTTCCTCTGATACTTTACCTTCTAGTACTACCCTTGACGATCTATTAATGAGATAACATGTCATGTTAACTGCTTCCATTCAGAAATTCTTTGCTAGCCTTATATTTAACCTGTTGGATCGAGACGCGCTAGAGGGGGGGGGGTGAATAGCGCTCGTGGCTATTTTTTCGATTATCGGAATCGTAAAACGTTCGTAGAGTAATTAAAGCAGCGGAATAAAGGAAACAAACACAAGAACACAGTGGTTTACTTCGTTCGGAGCCTGGGTCGACTCCTACTCGAAGGCCCGCGATCCTTGATCGCTTTCCGTGGGCAACAACTATAATTTCGTATGAATATTACAGATTAATTACGAAATGTAACTGCAATTAAAATTATACCGACAACAGTAGTAGAAAAGAGATCTGAGCTTCGGGTCGTCGGAATGTTGCAACAGCACTTCGGAAGCAGCACTTGAGCAGAACACAGCAGAATGGAAGCTTGGAAGTTGTGTCCTCAAGCTGCTGGTCGAATCCCCTTTATAAACAGTGTTCAAGGCGCCTTAAACCCCTCCAAGGCGCCTCCAGGCTGGCCGCATCACCCGCGTGGATCAGAACCGACCTGGTCGAATTCTATCCTGTTCAAGGTGCCTCCAACCTCTCCAAGGCGCCTTCATCAACTTGTTCAAGGCGCCTTAAGCCTATCCAAGGCGCCTTGAAGCTTGCTTCGCAGCCAGCTTAGGTTTTGCACCCGAGGCGCCTCCAAGCTCCATGGAGGCGCCTCGGACACTGTTCATCCGAGGTTAATCTTTGCACTTTGGTCCCTGCAAGATACATTAATCCCAAATATACCCTGCAGCACAAAGTTAGCACATAAAACATAATAGAAGTAATAATGACAGTCTCTGACTTCGGATTTCCATCCGGAAACCCTAGGTCGACTCGACGCCTACTGTTCCCTCTACGGGGAACGCGTCCTCACCTACTCCACTCAGGAGATTTACCTGTTGCTAGTGCGATCCTCCAGATCGACTGGACTTTTCGCCTAGGGTTACCACCCCCTACGACCTAGGGTTACCGCCCCCTAGGGTTTTTCTCCACCTAGGGTTACCACCCCCTAGGACCTAAGGTTGCCGCCCCTTAGGGTTTTCCTCCACCTAGGGTTACCGCCCCCTAGGACCTAAGGTTGCCGCCCCTTAGGGTTTTTCTCCACCTAGGGTTACCACCCCCTAGGACCTAAGGTTGCCGCCCCTTAGGGTTTTCCTCCACCTAGGGTTACCGCCCCCTAGGACCTAAGGTTGCCGCCCCTTAGGGTTTTCCTCCACCTAGGGTTACCGCCCCCTAGGACCTAAGGTTACCACCCCTTAGGATTTCCCTCCACCTAGGGTTACCGCCCCCTAGGACCTAAGGTTACCCCCCCTTAGGATTTTCCCCTGCCTAACCGCAGTTAGGACTTTCCTGAAACACTCATTCAATATATTAGATAACAAGGAATCTTAACTTTGAATCCCTTTGCCATTATCAAAACTGAGGTTCGATCGTCGGATGCTTACTGCACCAACAATCTCCCCCTTTTTGATTATGGCAACCGAAATTCAAAGTTAAGTAAAAATGCAGTAAGGATACACATAAATAAGCACAGGCATAAATAAAGCATAGGCACACTCACAACAAAATTTTTGTTTTAACTTTAATTTATAATATTCTTTGAATTTCTTCCTACTCTCCCCCTTTGCCATATATCAAAATACCCAAGAGAGTGAAGAAAATCTGGGCCTTAGCTTAACTTTCAAAGATAATTTTCAATCTTATCTTCCAATCTTTTAATTTACTTTTGATAAACACTTAGTTTTTCTTGTAAGACTTTTAGATAGGTGAAATCATAATTTTGAAAGCAAAATTCTTCCTTTAGTTTGAGAGATACTGAGATAAAGTTATTTTGTCTTTAAACAGTAACTTAGCAAATTTTTGTGATATCAAAAAAATTGTTTTCATGAAATTTTGAGAATGTTTTGGAAAATACTTAGCATTTTCAGCAGAACTTAGTATTTGAAAACAATTGCTTTGAGAGACACTTAGCTATTTTTTTTTTTAAACACTTTAAAAAGTACTTAGCTAAAAAAAATATTTAGCTAACTTTGAAAATACTTAGCTATGTTTTCAGCTTAAAAATGATTGCGTTGAGAAAATATCTTGCCAAGATAATTTAAAAGTTAGGTCATAAATAATTTTAATTTTAAAGCTAAGTTAAAAATAGCTTGAATTTTCGAAGATATGCCAAAAATAGTTGTTAATTTTAAGGTCAAGTAAAAAAAAGATTTTTAAAGAAAAACTAATTTTAAAACCGACTCAAAATCACTCCCCCTTAATTAATGCCTTAATGAATTTTTTGAGTTCAGGAGCTCAAGCATGAGAGGTTAAAAATTATTTTCCTAATTTTCCATCTCACTCATTCTAGATTAACAAGCATATTTAGCATATGAGTGAGTGTGAGACGGAGTTTACTTTAATTTACAGCATTGAAAATATCAGTTAGAATTCCAAATAAGTGACCATTATTTTGAAGATTTAAAAATTAATTGAGTTTAGAATTTCAAAGAATTTAATAACTTCTTAAAAGAATTTTGAAATTAAGTTTTAAAGATTTTGAAAAGATTTTTAAATAATTTTGAAATGAATTTTGAAAAGATTTTTAAATAATTTTGAAATGAATTTTGAAAAGATTTTTTAAATAATTTTGAAAAAAAATTTTAAGTACTTTTGATCAGAGACGGAGACCCCTGGAGTTCTCCATTGGTGATCATGTATTTCTTAGAGTTTCACCCACGAAAGGGGTGAAGAGATTTGGTCTCCGAGGTAAGCTAGCTCCCCGATATATTGGACCATTCCAGATCTTGGAGAGGATTGGAGCAGTAGCTTACCGTCTGGCGCTACCACCATCTTTAGCTGGCATTCATGATGTATTCCATGTATCTATGCTGAGGAGATACGTATCCGATCCGGCACATGTTCTGTCAGATATATCTATTCCTATTCAGCCTGATGTTACTTACGAGGAGGTTCCGGTACGGATTCTGGACCATAGAGAGCGTCAGCTGCGGAACAAGACTGTCCGACTGGTTAAAGTCGGATGACAGCATCATTCTGACGAGGAGGCTACGTGGGAGCTGGAGGATACGATCCGAGCTCGATACCCCCATCTTTTTACTTGAGGTATGTGGGTTAGAGTTCCTTTCAGCATTTATACTGTTTGGGTACATTTAGTGTTTGCTATTAGTTATAGCGAAATTTGGGGACCAAATTTTTATTAGTAGGGGAGGATGTGAGATCTCGGAAAATTTAAATAATAGGGTTATTTGAGAAATAGCCTTACAGAATTTTTCCGGGATTTTTAGAAATTTTCTAGGAATTTTTCGGAGCTCGTATGACGGATTTTGAGGGGATCAATTTCGGATTCGGATTAAAGCCTGTTTGGGATACCCGTTTAAGTGAGGGAAAGTTTTAATTATAAATTTCCTTTCTTATTTCTTTTTCCCGAACCCGACTTAAACCTTTAACCGAGCTCTTCCTCCCCTCTCTGCCCCGACGCCGAAGCAGCCGACGGTTCCGGCGGCTGTCGACCTCGACGGAAACCAGTGGAGTCACCGGAGCTTGCTGGAGCACGACGGGATTGGTGGAGTACCGATCTCCTTCGATCGAGGGGTTGCGGTTCGGTGGATTCAACGATCGATCGTCGGCGATACGACAACTAGGGCACGACGGGGGGTTGATTCGTGTTGTCTCCTAGCCAATCGACCTTCCCTTTCCTTTCCTCGCACTGCTCACAGTGCGATCCATCTCTTCCTTGGCCGGATCTGGATCGAGCCGTGCCACCCAATCACCGGCGTGGAAGGGGCGATTAGGGCTTCAATGGGTAAGCAATCCGAACCTTATTCCTCTTTCCTGTTCTTTGATCTGTGCCCTAGATCGCCAGGAGCCATTCCCCCGATCTCTTCTCTGTTCACCGATACCCTGTTCTTGATCCTCATCTTCTTGTGGTTGATTAGGTCTCGGTGGAAGATGATGGGATCCTTTGAGCTGTCGGCAGAGGCTAGGAGAGTTCTTGCTTGATTGGTGATCTCCACCGCTTGACCTCCTGCTTGATCAGATTGATAGCAGCAAGGTGAGGTCTTGTTCTGTTCTTGCTGTGGAGTTGTTCTTGGTTCCGGCAACACTTCAACCAGTAGCTTCTCTGGTTCCAGCGATCAACAGCAATTGGATCGAGGTAAGGTGTGTAGGGTTTGTCTTGTTTTAGATGATTGATCTTAGTGTGGATGAATTAGGGTTTATGTATTGGTTGAGTAGTTGGATGTAGATTTGATCTTAGATGTAGTCCACTGTTGGATTTGATTATTTAGGTTTGGATTCTAGTAGTGATTGTTTGTGATTAGATCTAATCGCTTAGATTAACCTAAATGGAATGATTAGGGTTAAGACAAGTAACCCTAATCGACTATTGGATTTAATTTAGGTATTAGATAACTAATCTAATTGGTAACTAAGGATTAGGAAATTATTCCTAATTAACCGTTAGAAAGGTGGAGGGTTATAGGTTAGGGTTTGTCCCTAAATTTCTGTTTAGGATTTATTTAGCTATTTGTTTGTATTTTAGCTAAATAAATGTAAATGTATTTATTTACACAGGACTCTGATTCGAGACGAGCATCTCGATATTGGATTATGACCGGATTGTACCTTCTATTCGAGGCGGGTACCCTTTGACTTATCTTTTGATACTGTCTTATGATATGTATAGTTTATATATAGTTACTAGTGATAGATGGTAGATTTATTTCTTCCCTGGTCTTAGCTTAGTTGATACCTATCACATGCTTCTACTGTTAGATGCTTTACATTAGTCTGGTTTACTTTTATCTCTTACCATGTGTATATGTTCATAGAGATGTATATCTATAGTGCTCTACTCTACTGATTAGTTGTTGTACATGTGTGATACATGCTCTTGGATTCATGATGCTTATATCATTGTTATATGTGATGTCTTTAGATTTATGCTGTTTTATATCATGGTTATATATATGCGTTTACCTTTTGGGCACACACATATATGGAGGAGGCTATGTTCAGGTATGACATACTGTAGCCGCATGCACCATATTGCATGATTGCATGCTGGGCGATTGACGACTCCATTATTGTTGAGCTCGTCGGCCGGCTACATGGACCCACACACAACGTGTTCACTGCATGGGTAGTGGCACAGCACTCAGGGTGTGTAGGGTAGATTGCCCGGTAGTGCTCCGCTAGGACGCTCATGGGTAGCGTGACAGGAGCGTGGTAGCACGCCGGGTCCCTCCCCGTCATTGCGTATGGAGATGAGAGCTTCGCTCCCTCACTATGTTTGAGGCGGGAGGATAGGTGTACTCGACATCCGTCCACTCGGTCACTCATCGGGGTAGTGACGGCAGAGTGCACGGTTGTCACACCTACCCACTCGGTCTCACCATTGTGTGTGAGGTGGCTGAGCAGTAGGGGTGACAGGACATGTCATTTGCATCATATGCAGATTGCATTACTTATGATTGATGCATTTGGTGATTGCATATGATTGACATGCATACTGGTTATATGCTTTTGCTCGACTATTTTCTGATCAGATCTTAGTTCTCCTTCTCCTTGAGGTTGATTTATTTCAGTTATGCATTTTCTTATTTTTTCTTGCTATAGACTGTACTTTATGCCTATTGCTGGTTATTACAGTTTATTTCAGCTATGCATATCTGTTATACTATTAGGAAACTGTACCGTAGGTTGTATGGCTAGAGAACTGTACTATTGATCCTATGGTTTAGGAGACTGTACCTTAGGTTTTTACTGGTGGATATATATTACTGTACATGTCTATTGGTTTACCTGCTGAGTTCTTTGAACTCACCCCGTTGTTACTATTTTTCAGGTTGAGGCCATCAGGAGAGATTCCAGTCGCTAGCCCCTTGGTCGCGAGGATTTCTAGATATCGTTTCTTGTATTCGCTTTTATACGTATACTTGTGATGTGGGTTTGTATTGTGAACTTTACATTGAACATTCGGGTTTGCTACTTTTGTTTTCCGCTGCGATTGTATTTTCATTACTTCGTGGATTGGTTTTCTTCGTTGTAGTGGAGTAGGATGTGTACGTATATCTTCGTTGATTTCTATATCATTTTTTCTTTATATAACTGCGTGGATTGTTCATATTATATCTGTGTAGAAATATTGAATATAACTGCGTGGATTGTTTTACTATTTGTCTGTATTGTTCCGGCCGAGTGTGGCCGAGGTATTGATATATGTATACTGAGATTCATATTGTCCGCCGTACAGGGGAGATGCTGCCGAAATTTCTTCGGACAGGGACTACCTGGGGCGTGACATTCTAACTCTGAAGGGATCTCATAAAGCTTGAGCACTTTCTCCCAAAGCTCCTTAGCATTGTTGAACTTTCCAACTCGATCAAGATCTGAATTTGTTAGTCCGCATAGGAGAATGTAAGTTGCTTTTGCATTTGCCTCGAATGTCCTTATTGTTTGTGCATCCCACTTGTCACAAGTGATGAGTACACCTTCTTTGGTGGGGAGAGTGAATCCAATATGAACTATGGTCCATATTTCTGCTTCGGTCTTTAATTGATGCTCCACCTGGTCTTTCCAGTATCTGAAGTTCTCGTCAGACAGCAGTGGTAGGCATGTGGAGTTATACCCATCTTCGTAGGCCATTTAGAAGGAATCTCGTAAAATAAACACAATAAAACTTGTTCCAAGACTTAGTCTTGGATTAGTAGTGTGGGAGAGAGATAGAGATAGTAATTCAGGAATTTCGAAAAAAAAAAAAAATATTATTAAAATATTATTAAAATATTATTAAAATAATATTAAAAAAATATTACCACAAGTTTTTGAAAATGCAATATTTCATTAATTCCAACCAATGGTGAAAAGATGAAAATTAATTTTTCAAAATCAGTTTTGGAGGGAAAAAACGAAAGGCGTGGTGGTTGCACCAGTTCAAAGCGACCCCGCTCTGATACCAATTGTAGGATCGAAAAGAATTTAGATATCTCTATGACATGATATTGTCCACTTTGGGCCTAAGCCCTCATGGTTTTGCTCTTGGGCTCTACCCAAAAGGCCTCATGCCAATGGAGATATCTTTTTCTTATAAACCCATGATCTTTTCCATGTATTTTCAATATGGGACTATGTTTACAACTTTGCAACTCCAACAATCCCCCCCTCAAACAAAGGACCATGGGCTTCCCACGTCCGATCCTCGACCCACCAGGTCTTCCTGCCCCTCGGTCTACTCGACCTACTAGGACTTCCTGCCCCTCGGTCCACCCGACCTACTAGGACTTCCTGCCTGGTGTTTGGTCCTCTTGATCCGAACATAGGAGCCCTCACTTTCTTTGTTCGAGGTCAAGATTGTACTCACATGGTTCAATCAGACCATAGCTCTTGTGCACAGTCGGCGGTTAAACCTTCTGGCAGTCCAGGCTCTGATACCAATTGTTGGATCGAGACGCGCTAGAGGGGGGGTGAATAGCGCTCGTGGCTATTTTTTCGATTATCAGAATCGTAAAACGTTCGTAGAGTAATTAAAGCAGCGGAATAAAGGAAACAAACACAAGAACACAGTGGTTTACTTCGTTCGGAGCCTGGGTCGACTCCTACTCGAAGGCCCGCGATCCTTGATCGCTTTCCGTGGGCAACAACTATAATTTCGTATGAATATTACAGATTAATTACGAAATGTAACTGCAATTAAAATTATACCGACAACAGTAGTAGAAAAGAGATCTGAGCTTCGGGTCATCGGAATGTTGCAACAGCACTTCAGAAGCAGCACTTGAGCAGAACACAGCAGAATGGAAGCTTGGAAGTTGTGTCCTCAAGCTGCTGGTCGAATCCCCTTTATAAACAGTGTTCAAGGCGCCTTAAACCCCTCCAAGGCGCCTCCAGGCTAGCCGCATCACCCGCGTGGATCAGAACCGACCTGGTCGAATTCTATCCGGTTCAAGGCGCCTCCAACCTCTCCAAGGCGCCTTCATCAACTTGTTCAAGGCGCCTTAAGCCTATCCAAGGTGCCTTGAAGCTTGCTTCGCAGCCAGCTTAGGCGCCTCCAAGCTCCATGGGCGCCTCGGACACTTCATCCGAGGTTAATCTTTGCACTTTGGTCCTGCAAGATACATTAATCCCAAATATACCTGCGGCACAAAGTTAGCACATAAAACATAATAGAAGTAATAATGATAGTCTCTTGACTTCGGGTTTCCATCCGGAAACCCTAGGTCGACCCGACGCCTACTGTTCCCTCTACGGGGAACGCGTCCTCACCTACTCCACTCAGGAGATTTACCTGTTGCTAGTGCGATCCTCCAGATCGACTGGACTTTTCGCCTAGGGTTACCACCCCCTAGGACCTAGGGTTACCACCCCCTAGGGTTTTTCTCCACCTAGGGTTACCACCCCCTAGGACCTAAGGTTGCCGCCCCTTAGGGTTTTCCTCCACCTAGGGTTACCGCCCCCTAGGACCTAAGGTTGCCGCCCCTTAGGGTTTTCCTCCACCTAGGGTTACCGCCCCCTAGGACCTAAGGTTACCCCCCCTTAGGATTTTCCCCTGCCTAACCGCAGTTAGGACTTTCCTGAAACACTCATTCAATATATTAGATAACAAGGAATCTTAACTTTGAATCCCTTTTCCATTATCAAAACTGAGGTTCGATCGTCGGATGCTTACTGCACCAACACAACCTAAGACATCTTGTGAAGTTCTGGCATCCCACGTTGACCCATATGCCCTAGCCGCATATGTCACAAGACAATACTTTCTGATTTAGACTCCACCGAGGTGACTCTACTGAGGCGACTCCACCTATAAGTGTAGTCTCTGTCAACTTATAGATGTTCCCTGCTAACTTTTATTCGTTCATTATCGTTAGAGCTTCCTTGCTGACTTTTATCACCCTGCTCACTGATCTGTAACTATAACCAATACCATCTAGTATGCCTAGCGTGATCAAGTTCTTCCTTAGCTCTGTTATATATCTGACATCTCATAGGATTCTGATCACACCATCAAACATCTTGATTCTGACGTTCCCTATGTCGATAACTTTGCATGATGCATCATTTCCCATTAACACTGAACTAGAATTCACTGCCCTATAGGTGTCAAATCAATCCTTGTTTAGAATCATGTGATATGAACATGCAGAGTCTAAAATCCATACATCCGCCAGCTGTTCCGAACTCGATATAATTGATAGCATATCTCCATCACCGTTCTATGAATTTTCCTTTTCAGCTATGTTTGTAGATTTTACCGAACTACCTTTGTTCTCTATAGCATGCTTTTTTTATCTCTGAATAATCTCTTTTGATATGACCTTTGCCTCCACACTTGTAGCACATAATCACCTTCTTCCTTCTCGACTTAGAATGAGCCTTGTTGTCGTTACCCAATCCATATCGAGATTTACTCCTACCGCACTCTTGGTTGCTATTTACCACAAGTCCTTCTCCCTGAGAAACTTTATAGCTTATTTTCTTCCTTTGGTGAAAACCTAGCAATGCACTTGTGATCTCCTCTAATTTGAGAGTTTCCTTACCCTACATCAAAGTAGTAACTAAATTCTCATACATAGGAGATGAAGGTAGAGAATTCAACAACATCAGTGCCTTGTCTTCATCTTCGATCTTCACATCAACCCACTTCAGATCACTCACAATCTGATTGAATACGATGATGTACTGGCTTAGGTTGGTTCCTTCTATCATCTTCAGTCCGAATAATTTTTTACTTACGATACAGTTGTTTGTCAATGACTTTGACATGTACCAGCTTTCCAGCTTTTGTCAAACTGCCACCGGTGACTCCTCATCTATAACATGGTACATTACATCATCCGTAAGGCAAAGCCTAATTGTTGCCACTGCTAGAGTCAAAATATAATAGAGGGGGGGGGGGGTTGAATAGCTCGTCACGCTCGGTGATGTGCTTCTTCGATGATGTGCAGCGGAATAAACAACAAGAAACATACTCACAACGCTAACACTAAGGATTTACTTCCTATCCACCTCAAGAAGAGGTGACTAATCCAAGGATCCACACATGACTCGCTCTCCACTAATGAAATACTCCTTCTTGGTTGCAGCCAGAGGCGGAGAAGCCTCGTACAAACCCACACAACAAAAATACAACACACACAAGAAGAAAATACAAAGATACAAAGAAAATCTCTTTTTTCTTGCTTACTTGTTGTTTGTTATTGCCTCTTGAACTTTGGAAGTGTAACTACACTTATCTCCAAGATCCTTCAAGAACTAGCTGTGGAAGTGTGGAGAAGCTCATGAGAATCGGCACTGAGGTGCACTATCATCACTGGAGAGGAATGCACGAAGAAGATGCTCGCCAACGGCTATAACCTGCTCAACGATCGGATCCTAATCGATTGAATTCTCTCTCAATTGATTGGGGAGGCTTTGAATCGATCGGTCGATTGATTCATAGCGCCTCTGTGCTCTCTGGAAATAGCCTGAATCGATCACTCGATCGATTCAGCTTGTCCGTGATTTTCAGTTCCCCAATCGATCGGTCGATCGATTAGAGGTGCCCAATCGATTGGTTGATCGATTGGGAACGCTTCTGTGTTAGCGATATAAGCTCCCAATCGATCAGCCGATCGATTGGGACATTGCTTATCGCAGCACAACCCCAATCGATCCGCTGATCGATTGAATCCCTGTTCAATCGATCAATTGATCGATTGGTCTCCCTTTGACTTGCTTAAATCAAGTCTAGGGTCCCCAATTCCAACATCTGGTCAACTGTGACCTGTTGGAACATCCTACCTAGCATCTGATCAACTTTGAACTGCTAGGAGTCCTTCACCAAGTGTCCATCAATCCCTTTGACCCACTTGGAATTTTCTCCTTATGCCAAGTGTCCGGTCGATCACTTGACCTACTTAGACTTCTCAATACCAGGTGTCCGGTCAATCTTGACCCACTTGGATCTTCACGTGCTTGGCTTCACTCACCAGGTCTTTCCATTTGCCTAGCTTTACTCACTAGGACTTCCCATCTGCTTGACTTCACTAACCAGGACTTTCACCTAACTTCACTCACTAGGGTTTTCACCTGGCTTCACTCACCAGGATTTTTCCACTGCTCGGCTTCACTCACCGAGACTTTCACCTGCCTGGCTTCACTCACCAAGTCTTTCCATTGTCAAGCTTTACTCACCGAGACTTTCACCTGTCTGGCTTCACTCACCAGGACTTTCACCTGGTTTCACTCACCAAAATTTTTCCATCTGCCTAACCTCCAGTTAGGGCTTTCCCAATCAAGTATCCAGTCAACCATTTGACCTACTTGACTCTTCTTTATACCTAGCTGGTCAACCTTGACTAGAGGGGAATTGCACTAGCAATTCCCTAATCGAATGATTGCACCTGTAATCTCCACGTATTATCAAACATCGAAACCCAAACATCTAGACTCAGGCTTGAGCCAACTCAAGTCTAGTCAACCTGATCAACCTTAACCCAAGAGATATTGCACCAACAATCTCCCTCTTTTTGATGTTTGACAATACCTTTAAGTTAGGCTAATCCTATAGCCTCAACTTCCTTTCATGCCAAAGTATGAATGAGGGTTTCCTTCATTCTCCCCCTTTCCTAGAGGGCAAACTCCCTCTTTAGATAATGAAGGCCTAACTTAAATCCTACATTCTCCCCCTATTGACACACATCAAAAGAACCCTCTCCTTGAAGAGTTACTCACTGTTGACCACAACTTCATTCGTTGTTCACAATACTACAATGAAGGTCTCATACCCTTCATTATCTCCAATGCTCACCCTTGAGCATTAACCATGTTATAATGCTCATCCTAGACCATCCATAACTCCACAATGAAGATATCCACTCTCCATTATTTTTCAACGCTCAACCTTGAGCATTTTTTCTAAAAAAAGATTTAACCACCTTCAAAGATTTTAGAAAATAATTTTCATGTTCTTAAAGAATAACTCCCCTTAAAGACATGCTCGTAATGTAACGCCCGACCTTCTACCCTTACCTCATATGGTACAGACGTTACGTTTAGCTGTACATCTTAACATTTTCTCATTCTTACACATTATGTACTGCTCAACCCATAGGTCTACTCTAACTTGTTTGACTGATAGGACATGACCTAGAGCCAAGCAAAGCTGCACGGCCGTGTGAATCCATACGGCCGTGTCCCCTTGGCCGAAAGAGAGAGATACACAGCCGTGTGAATCCACGTGACTGTGTCCCCTTGGCCGAGGGGAAGAAGTGCATGGCCGTGTGAATCCACACGGTCGTGTCACCTTGCCTGAGGAGAAGAAGTGCACAACCGTGTGAATCCACACGGTCGTGTCAACTTGGCAGAGAGGAAGGGGTGCACGGTCATGTGAATCCACACGGCCGTGTCCCCTTAGCCAAGAAGAAGAGATGTACAGCCGTGTGAATCCACACGGCCATGTAACCTTGGCCGAGAGGAGGAGGTAGGGGGTCGCGTGAATCCGCACGGCCGTGACACGGGTCGTGCAGAGGTCACACCCCACTCTACAAAAGGTTTGTCCTCTGCTTTTGTACTTATCATACCGTCTACTCACAAAATGATGCATTTAAAGAGAACATGTTTTCTTTTTAAAAATTGCTTGCGGAAAGCACAAAACTTACACTTGACCGTAATTCACACTAAAACGCATAAATCAGAATTATATACATGACATGCATTTTTAAATAGGTTGATCATGCAACAACTCAAATCATGCTAGTAATATAATGAAAACAAGAATCTTGGCATATTATAGGTTTTATCAATGCTGCACTTTATAACTCAAGTTCTCAAACTTAGGAAGACTTCCACTAAGACAACCAATGAATTTTAAAATCTTTAAATTACATAACTAGTGAAAATAGTAAACAACTTGCTTTGGGCCCGACATTGTACCACTTTGCGCGCATCCTTAATAAGATTCGAGGTAACTAATCTCGACCCCATTAAGGTACTACTAGGCGAACTAGGGGCCTAGGGGCGATCTAGGAGCCCACCCATAGACCTTGTGTCCAGTACATTCTATTTTAAATTAAAATACTTTCTTTTAAATATAGCTTTCTTGTACTTGC
Source organism: Zingiber officinale (assembly GCF_018446385.1). Classification (NCBI taxonomy): domain Eukaryota; kingdom Viridiplantae; phylum Streptophyta; class Magnoliopsida; order Zingiberales; family Zingiberaceae; genus Zingiber; species Zingiber officinale. Next base: position 108,759,152 of record NC_055999.1, on the reverse strand, counting down.
ACTTGTTTGTCATTTAAACAAACACCTTATGTGCACTTAATCCCCTCACCCCTATAGGGAAGCACGTTAAAGCACTTGAATGCACTTCTTAGCCCCCAAACTAAATGGAAAGTAGTTCAAGATACTCTAAATATGCTCTTAGTCCCAAAACTTTAGAGGACATTTTATATATCATATCATGCATCTCCTTTAACATGCATAAAACATAACATCTTCTTTACATGCATAAAAATATGATATCTTCTTTACATGAATAAAAATATGATAACCCAACATGCATTATCGAAACAACTTATACTACAGGTGAGTAGTACTTACTTCTTTTCGCTAGATCTTACTGTTATAAGGTGTAGGAAAGACAATCTTCTTTTGCACGCTTTAATCTCCAAGACACCCTTCCTCGTGCGAACTATCTCCTTGGGAGAGACCCTCCCCTTAGATTCTCCCCATGATAAGCCTTAAGACTTGGAGCCCTAGGGTTCTTGGCCGAAACTTGAAAGGAGGAAAGAGAAATTTTGGCTAGAGGAGAAGAGGGAATGAAAATTAGGTTTTGATCTCATCCATCCCCTTTTATACTAAGTGGAAGTTGAAGCATCTCTTCACACATAATCTACATATAATGAATTATTTCATATTGCTCATGTGATGCTTTACCACCACCTAATGACTACTTAAACCAATCTCAACTAAGAGGTCTCAGGTTCAAATTCTAGCCTAGACCATTCATGGTTATATATTTATTTCTTTTCTCTTCTTTTATTTCTTTTTGTTATTTTTGAAGGAAAGGAAATTTACGTGTGTTACAATCCTCATACCTTATAAAAAGTTGGTCCTCGAACTTAGAACAAGTGTGGATACTTCCGTCTCATATCATCCTCGCGTTCCCATGTTGTCTCTTCATACTATTGACCTTGTCATAGTACTTTCACTAACGGTATCTCTTTGTTCCTCAGCTTCTTAACTTCTCGATCTATTATCTGAATAGGTCGACTTTCATAACTGAGATCCTCTTGAACCTATACTGTCTGTGGCTCAATCACTTGCTTTGCATCAGGAACATACTTCTTTAGCATTGAGACATGAAATACATTATGAATGATTGGCATTTCCTGCGGTAGTTCCAGCTTATAAGCTACTTTGCCAACCCTTCTAGTGTGTCGGTATGACCTCACATAACGTGGACTCAACTTTCCTTTCTTTCCAAACCGCATCACTCCTTTTATATGCGCTACTTTGAGAAACACTAAGTCCCCAACCTCAAATTCCAGCGGTCTACGACGCACATATGCATAGCTCTTCTATCGGCTCTGAGCAGTTTCTATTCTCTGGCGAATGCTTTGAATGACTTTGGTGGTGTCCTCGATAAGATCTGTCTGGAGTTCCATTTCTTTCTTTTTATCACCTTCATACCAATAGATAGAGGATCTACATCTCCTCCCATATAGAGCCTCGTAGGGTGTCATTTCGATAATAGCTTGATAGCTATTATTATATGTGAATTCTGCTAAGCATAGGTATCGACACCAGTTCCCTTTGAAATCTAAGGCACAAGCCCGTGGCATATCCTCCAGAACTTGATTTACTCGTTATGTTTGCCCATCTGTTTGAGGATGAAATGATGTGCTAAATCGTAGCTTAGTGCCAAGAGCTCTCTGAACACACTCCCAGAAGTGTGAAGTAAAGCGACCATCTCTATCAGAAATTATAGTTTTGGGAACTCCATGCAATCTGATAACCTCTTTAACATACATTTGCGCTAGCTGTTCAATGGAGTAGGATGTTCTGATAGCTAGAAAATGAGCGGACTTGGTCAATCTATCCACTATTACCCAGATAACATCGTAACCATTCGTGGTTCTGGTTAGTCCTACTATGAAGTCCATAGATATATCCTCCCACTTCCACTCTGGAATCTGGATAGGCTGCAGAACTCCTCCCGGTCTCTGATATTCTGCTTTAACCCATTGACAAGTCAGGCAGGTACTGACATATCTTGTAATGTCTCTCTTCATTCTAGACTACCAGAAGCATTCCTTTAAATCTTGGTACATCTTGGTATAACCAGGATGTATAGCGTAGGGTGTTCCATGGGCTTCATCTAGAATTTTCTATCGCAATTTTTCTTGATTAGGAAAACAGAGGCGATCACCATAATATAGTATCCCACCGTCTGATACTCGGAACTCCCCATTTTCTCCTTCTTGTATTCCCTGCTTGATCTTCTGAATATTAGGATCTTCCTCTTGCCCTTTCTGTATCTCGTCAAGCAAGGTTGACACTAGTGTCAAAGTGGAGAGCTGTCCGGTAATAATTTCAAGCCCAAAATTTACTATTTCCTTCTGTAGGGGATGGGACATAGCGGATAAGGATAATAACGTTACACAAGATTTCCTACTTAGTGCATCTGCCAGTTTGTTCGCTTTTCCTGGATGGTAGAGTATTTCACGGTCATAGTCTTTGACTAGCTCAAGCCACCTCCGCTGTCTCATGTTCAGGTCTTTCTGAGTTAAGAAATACTTCAGACTCTGGTGATCTGTGTAAATCTTGCACTGAGCTCCGTATAAGTAATGCCTCCAGACTTTGAGAGCGAAGACTACTGCTGCCAACTCAAGGTCATGAGTAGGATAGCTCTTCTCATAATCCTTGAGTTGTCTCGAGGCGTAGGTAATAACTTTGCCATTCTGCATTAGTACAGCTCCGAGTCCCAATTTAGAAGCATTGTTGTAAATATCAAAGCTCCCGCCATGTTCTGGAAGAGTCAGAATTGGAGCATTGGTCAGTCTCCTTTTCAGTTCAATGAAACTCTTCTCACAATCCGCTGCCCACTCAAATTTTCTATTCTTTCTGGTAAGTACTGTCAAGGGAGAGGTAATCCTTGAGAAGTTCTCTACAAATTTCCTATAGTAGCCTGCTAGCCCAAGGAAACTTCTGATTTCACTGACATTCTTGGGTCTATTCCAATTACTCACAGCTTCTATTTTTGTCGGGTCTACCATAACCCCATCCTTGGAAATAATGTGACCTAGGAAGGGCACTTGATTGAGCCAAAACTCGCACTTGGAGAACTTCGCATACAACTGTCTCTGCCGAAGAATTTGTAATACCGTCTTCAGATGTTCAGCATGTTCTTCCTGAGTTCTGGAGTATATAAGGATATCGTCTATGAAGACGATTACGAACTTATCCAAATATGCTTTGAATACTCTGTTCATCAGATCCATAAATATAGCAGGAGTGTTCGTCACTTCGAAAGGCATAACCACAAACTCGTAGTGCTCATACCTCGTTTGGAATGTCATCTTCGGTACGTCATCCGCTTTCACTTTCACTTGATGATATCCAGACCGCAAGTCTATCTTGGAAAAGATTATGGCTCCTTTTAACTGATCAAATAGATCATCAATTCTCGGTCAGGGATACCTATTTTTGATGGTTACTTTGTTAAACGTTCGGTAGTCCACACACATTCACATGGACCCGTCCTTCTTCTTTACAAACAACACCGGAGCTCCCCATGGTGAGTGACTAGGATGAATAAAATCCTTGTCAAGAAACTCCTGTAGTTGTCCCTGAAGTTCTTTCAATTTTACCGGAGCTATGCGGTAGGGTGCCTTAGAGATTGGATGGGTACCAGGGATGAGTTCAATCTCAAATTCAATTTCCCTATCCGGAGTTAAGCCTTGCAACTCATCCGGAAATACTTTTGGGTAGTCTCATACGACTCTAACTTCCTCTAACTTTTGGTCTCTTTCTTGCTGGGTGTTAATCACATGAGCTAGAAACCCGGCACATCCACCGGCTAATATTTTCTGAGCTTTTATGGTCGATAAGAATTTCTGGGTTCTCTTCCCTGATTCTTTGATGAACTCAAACTTAGACTCTGCCTCCGGTTAGAATAGGACTCTTCGCTTATGCCACTCGATGGAAGCACCATACTTGCTCAGAAAGTTTATCCCAAAAATAACATCGTAATCAGACATGTTCAGCATTACTAGATTATTGTACAGTTCTCTGTCTGAAATTTTGACTGGCACAGCACGTAGCCAGTGCGTAGATGTCATTATCTCTCCCGAGGGTTGTGTCGTGAAGAATTGTCTGCGTAGGACCTCCGGGGCTATACCTATTCTTTTAGCAAATGCCATGGAGACAAAAGAATGGTTACCCCAGTATCAAATAGCACAATTGCATAATGATTGAAAATGTGTATCTGACCTGTGACAATAGTGGAGGCATTTGCAACATCCTCTCTGGTAAGGGAGAAAATTTGAGTATTTGTAGAACTTGGTGGGGCCTCCAGGCTGCCTTGGCTAATATGAGGACCCTCCAATGTGGCCTACATCTGGTGTAACTGTGCCTGGTTGCCTCCATACTAAATAGGTTGTGCTGGAGGTGGGTTGCTCTTGGTCAGGCAATACTTGGCCATATGCCCTTCTTGACCACACGTATAACAAGCACTAGTGCCCTTGCGACAGATTCCAGGATGCATCTTTCCACACGTGGGACACGTAGCATACTTAGACTGCTTGTTTACGGATCCTCCCTTTTTATTGCTCCACTGCTTTCTCTTGGAGCTCCCCTTCCAGGTTGAACCATGGCTCGGGGGTTTCTGAGTGCCAGAACTCCCTTGACTTTTGTTCTCAATCAATACTGGCTTCTTCTGCTTGATACTGTTTAGGTAATGTTCCGTGATCAGGGCACTACTAATCAGCTCTTTTGTAGTTTGCGGTCTATTTATTCCGCCAGCCACATTCAGAGCTATCTCTAGCCTCAACATCTTGAGCATTAGCCTTACCCTCTCTCGTTCTGTGCTGACCAGTTTGGGGCATAAGCGAGCCAGCCTATTGAATTTCTTCACGGCTTTGTCAACTGATAAACTTCCCTGACGGAATTCCATGAACTCATCGTAATGTTTGTTCGTGACTCGCATATGAAAGAATTCTTCAAAGAACTCAGTCTCGAAGTCAGACCAGGTCATTTGATTCACTATTCTTTTTGTCTTGGCCCGTTCCCACCACATTCTTGCATCTCCAGTGAGGCAGAAGGAGACACACTTTATCTTTTCTACCTTCGGCCAGTCCAGTAGATCCATTATGCTCTCTAGGGTTTTGAACCATGCCTGAGCATCCCACGGTTCGTCAGTGCCAGAGAAGTTCTCTAGTTTCAGTTTCTGCCACTGGATAAGGTACGCTTCCTACCTCACTACCCTTGCAAGGGTTGCAGGTGTAACTGGTGGAGCCTCGGCTGTAATAGGTGCCATCATATTGGCTTCCGGTGGGACTACCAGAGAAGCTTGTTAATTAGCGGTCAGGGTGGCAATAACCTGCTGCTGCTCTGCCACTTGTCTTTGCAGCTGAGTTACTAGTTTCAAAAGGTTGGGCGGTGGTGCGGACTCATTTGTCTTTGGTTGAGGTTCATTAACTCTTGGCTATCTAGCAGGCCGTCCTCTGGCCAAGTACATATTTACAAATCAACCAGTGAGACAATGCGTCAACCCATCTTCATTCCTATTTGCTGCCCTTAATACTTACATATATAAGCATGCTTAATCTTAACAAATAGTTCTTACTAATCATAACAGAAATAAAATGCATAAAAGTCATGAGAAGGTACTTTCTTACTTGGAAGCTGCAGGATCAATGCTCAATGTGTGTGACAGAAGGATGGAACTTGGCTCTGATACTAAACTGTAACGCCCGACCTTCTACCTTTACCTCATATGGTATAGACGTTACCCTTAGTTGTTCATCTTAACATTTTCTCATTCTTACACATTATGTACTGCTCAGCCCATAGGTTTACTCTAACTTGTTCGACTGATAGGATATGACCAGGAGCCAAGCAAAGCTGCACGGCCATGTGAATCCACACGGTCGTGTCCCCTTGGCCGAGGGGAAGAAGTGCACGGCTGTGTGAATCCACACGGTCGTGTCACCTTGGCCGAGAAGAAGAAGTGCACAGCCGTGTGAATCCACACGGTCGTGTCAACTTGGCAGAGAGGAAGGGGTGCACGGCCGTGTGAATCCACACGGCCGTGTCCCCTTAGCCGAGAAGAAGAGGTGTACAGCCGTGTGAATCCACACGGCTGTGTCACCTTGGCCAAGAGGAGGAGGTAGGGGCCGTGTAAATCCGCACGGCCGTGACATGGGTTGTGCGGAGGTCACACCCCACTCTACAAAAGGTTTGTCCTCTCCCTTTGTACTTATCATTGTCACTCCAATTACTACCAAACCGATAAATTTATCCTAAGCAACTAATGATAGCATTTCATGTAAAGCGAAAAGGAGAAAGATACTTTATCATCAGTTCTAACATATTCAGATGTTCACAAGTTCCCAAATCTTCTTCTATTGTTCCGTCACACACACACACAATGCACCGCTCCTGCTGCCTCCTCCTACTCGAGCTTTCCTTTACCTTTATCTGCAGTATAAGGAAATACAAATCTATAAGCTAATGCTTAGTAAATACCATCTACTCACAAAATGATGCATTTAAAGAGAACATGTTTTCTTTTTAAAAACGGCTTGCGGAAAGTACAAAACTTACACTTGACCGTAATTCACGCTAAAACGCATAAATCAGAATTATATATATGACATGCATTTTTAAATAGGTTGATCAGGCAAAACATCAACTCAAACCATGCTAGTAATATAATGAAAATTGGAATCTTGGCATATTATAGGTTTTATCAATGCTGTACTTTATAATTCAAGTTCTTAAATTCAGGAAGGCTTCCACTAAGACAACCAATGAATTTTAAAATCTTTATATTACATAACTAGTGAAAATAGTAAACAACTTACTTTGGGCCCGACATTGTACCACTTTGCACGCATCCTTAATAAGATCTGAGGTAGTTAATCCCGAACCCATTAAGGTACTACTAGGTGAACTAGGGGCCTAGGGGTGATCTAGGAGCCCACCCATGGACCTTGTGTCCAGTACATGCCATTTTAAAGTAAAATACTTACTTTTAGATATAACTTTCTTGTACTTGCACTTGTTTGTCATTTAAACAAATACCTTATGTGCGCTTAATCTCCTCACCCCTATAGGGAAGCACGTTAAAGCACTTGAATGCGCTTCTTAGCCCCCAAACTAAATGGGAAGCAGTTCAAGATACTCTAAACATGCTCTTAGTCCCAAAATTTTAGAGGCCATCTTACATATCATATCATGCATCTCCTTTAACATGTATAAAACATAACATCTTCTTTACATGCATAAAAATATGATATCTTCTTTGCATGCATAAAAATATGATAACCCAACATGCATTATCGAAACAACTTATACTGCAGGTGAGTAGTACTTACTTCTTTTCGCTAGATCTTACTATTATAAGGTGTAGGGAAGACAATCCTCTCTTGCATGCTTTAATCTCCAAGACACCCATCCTCGCTCGAACTATCTCCTTGGGAGAGGCCCTCCCCTTAGATTCTCCCCTTGATAAGCCTTAACACTTGGAGCCCTAGGGTTCTTGGTCGAACCTTGAAAGGAGGAAGGAGAAATTTCGGCTAGAGGAGAAGAGGGAATGAAAATTAGGTTTTGATCTCATCTATCCCCTTTTATACTAAGTGGAAGTTGAAGCATCTCTTCACACATAATCTACATATAATGAATTGTTTCATATTACTCATGTGATGCTTTACCACCACCTAATGGCTACTTAAATTAATCTCAACTAAGAGGTCTCGGGTTCAAATCCTAGCTCGGGCCATTCATGGTTATATTTTTATTTCTTTTCTCTTTTTCTATTTCTTTTTGTTCTTTTTGGAGGAAAGGAAATTTACAGGTTTTTCATGTAACTTCTGTCATTGCACCAACAATGACTTGGAATCCCTAAGCCTTTAGGAAACCCAAATTTAGAAGTTTTAAGGTTCAAAAATCCAATAGTGAAACTAAACCTCAACCTAAACTGATACTTAGTCTTCCTTAACCAATCCATCCTTGTTTTCACTATGAAAACTCCTCCTAAATATATACAAATGTATTTCTAGGGGTTATGAGAGGTTATCTAGACTAAAAATGATTTAAGATGCTAAAATCAGGCTTTCCCAGCCAAAATCAGCATTTTCAATTGATTGGATTGGGTCTCAATCGATTAAAACCATTTCAATCGATCCACTGATCGATTCAGAGAGGTTTTGTTCGTAGAACCTGCCCCTGAATCGATTGCCCGATCCAGGAGAGAATGGATCGATCGGCTGATCGATTTCGTGAGCTACTGCTCATGGAAAATACTTCCCAATCGATCGGTTGATCGATTGGGGCACTCCAGGCGATCGACTGATCGATTGGAGCTCTTTTCTGAAATAAAATTTCAGTAAAATTCAAAAACTCCCTAAAAATTCTATAAAATTCTAAAAATCATGAAAATCGTTGTAGACATTATTTAAGATATATACTATCATGGAAAAATAGTTTTTTAAGAAAATACTTCATATTTTCAAAGATTGATACAAAATTAGAAACTTGCAAAAACTTCAATGTTTCTTTCATGTTTGTGGCTAACTATTCAATGATGATTACTATCAAAATATAGCTTTCACCAAGGTTTTCCAAAAATATTTTCAAAATTAATTTCCAACCATGTTCTTTGGGCTTAATGCACATGACTTGTACATTAACTTTCCCAATCATTGGAGTACACATAACTATATGTTTTGATGAAACCAAAACTCAACTAGATGCATTAAATCAACATCTTGAGTTGTGTTCATCATCCTATCATCCCACTTGTATCTAATGTGTGCTAAAACACATACAAGTCGCCATATCCTCCCTTGACTTTGACTGCTTTCCTCCCCTTAGGACATTGACTTCGATAATGGCATTTTTGATGACACAAGAAGCACACAATGTGCTCTTTGATCTTCTTTGTTGTGGGGCCGGTCTCCTTGGGCTTCTCCTTGCCCTTAAGTGTCACTTTGACCTTCTTCTTGGCCAATTTAGGACACTTACTCTTGTAATACCTATGTTCCCTACACTCAAAGCAAATGATATGATCTTTATTATTAACAATTGAAATTGTTATACCTTTGCTGGTAGGGGTGGCATCTTCTCCTTTTGATCTGGATGTAGAGGCTTCCTCTTGATCCAACAATGATACTCCTCCAATTGATTTGACTTGACTTTTGGAGGTGGAAGCTTCTTCATCTTCATCTCTTCTCGATCTAAAGATAGAGGCTTCTTCTTCTTCTTCGTCCTCTTGTACATGAAACAAGGAGTATGATCCCTCCTTGTATTTTTCTTTGCATTTTATAGAGGATGAAGCTTCTTGTTCTTCTTCTTCCGATGTTGAGCATGTCTCAACCTTGGACTCCTCTTCTCCTTGATCTTGATCCAGTGAGTCACCCTCTTTGGATTCTTCTTGATTTTGTACAGTGGAGGGGATCTCATGAATCTTTGCTAATTTGCTCCAAAGCTCCTTGACATCCTTGAATTCTCCAACTTGAGCCAAAATATTACTTGGCAATAAATTGACCAATAGCTTGGTCACTTTGTCATTTGGCTCGCTCCTTTGAATTTGCTCTTGGCTCCATTTGCTTCTCTTGAGAGTTTTTCCCTTTGAACTTGTTGGAGCTTCAAAGTCTTCCATTAGAGCAAACCATTGCTCTATCTCCATCATCAAGAAATTTTTTATTCTTGATTTCCAAGAATCGAAGCTCGTCATTGTGAATGGTGGAGGCACCCTCATGTCGAATCCGAGTCCATCTCGAAATTCCATTTGAAGTTGAGCTTTTGTTGAAGTCTTCGACTTTATGGATTTTGCTCCAACTTCTTCACCTTCTAGTTTTGTTACCCCTTCTGACGATGATTCCGATGAAGAGCGACCTCGCTCTGATACCACTTGTTAGGGTCAAAATTTGCTAGAGGGGGGGGGGGGGTGAATAGCTCATCGCGTTCGGTGATGTGCTTCTTCGATGATGTGCAGCGGAATAAACAACAAGAAACACACTCAAAATGCTCATTCCAAGGATTTACTTGGTTTCCACCTCAAAAAGAGGTGACTAATCCAAGGATCTGTTGGTCCCTTTGGAGGCCGGCAAGAGGGGAGGGGTGAATTACCCTACAAAATAAAACTCGAACCTTTCTCGGATTTCAACTATATAATGAACACTTGTAATAAATAAATAAAAGAGACTAAGTAAAGAAAAACAGACACCAGAGTTTTACTTGGTTTGCAATCAGGGGATTGCTAATCCAAGGAATGTAAGCGCACTATCTGATTCTCCTCTGGGCGGAGTAGCCTCTTTACAACGTTGACAGCACAAATGAAAAGAACAGAATTGAAAGCACAGAAGGAATTGATTACAAGTGAGTTCTAAAGATCTGTGCAAACCAGTGCTATATTTATAACACTGGTCGGGGCGCCCCGAAGGGGTTCCGGGCGCCCTGGGGGGATAAAACTTTATCCCCCAACGTTCAGATCGAGTTTGACTCGATCTGGTCAAAAACTTCGGTCCGGGCGCCCCGGACCCCAAAAGTCAACTCTAGTTGACTTTTTCCGTCCGGTCGCTCCGCTTCGGTTCAGCTCGTCTCGGTCCGGGTCTTCTGTTCCGGCTCCACTAGCTTGGGTGATCTCGGCCATCCGGAATAGGGCTCACCCGAATCCATGTTCCGGCCTTCTCCTCAAGCAGCCTTCCTTCCCGGTTTCTCGTCCCTCGAACGCCGCGCACGTTCTTCTCGTCCACCGGTGTACTCTTCCGCGGTCACCTCGTCCCTCGGACGCACCGAGTCCGTCGGCTCTCTCCCGTGCCGTCCTTCTCGCTAGCCGTGTCTTCCGCTCGACTTCCTGTGTTCCTAAGCTCCTGCACACTTAGACACAAGGGTTAAACAAACACATGACCTAACTTAGCTTGTTTGATCACATCAAAACACCTTGGGGTTCCAACAATCTCCCCCTTTTTGATGTGAGCAACCCAAGTTAAGTTAGGGTAACCATATACAATAAAAATAATTTATATTCAAATAAGTCCAAATATTTTTCAAGTGAAAAATTATAGTATTATAGTACCTCCCCCTAGACTTAACATACTTCTCCCCCTTTGATCACATAAAAATTGGGGTTATAAACAAGTCTACATAAAAATTGGGGTTATAAACAAGTCTAAGGTCAATTCAAACATGAACTTTTAAGTGTAAAATAATGTCTAAGTAAATACACTCTTCAGAATTTTTCGTTCGAAAAAAATATTTTTCAGATAAGAACAGTCATAAGTGTTAAAAAAAAGTTAAGTTTTAAAATTTATCTCAGCATTCCCAAAAAAATTTTTCTAATTAAAAAAAAATTCTAAGTGAATATTCATAAGAAACAATTCTAAGTCAATTTTTTTTTTAAAAAAAAATGATAAGGCAATATTATAAAAAAAACTCTAAGTTTACTTTTATAAAAAATCTAAGTCAATTTTCATAAAAATTTCTAAGATAAAAAATTTATAAGTTAAATTTTTTTTTTAAAATATTTTCTAACACAAATTGAATAACTCTTTTAAAGCATTAAGTAATTTAAATTAATACTTTTTCAGTTAATCAATTAAACTTTTCATTTCGATACTTGGCTTCCAGGTCGTGGCGAGGCACTAGGCCTTCTTGGTTATTGGAGCAACAACCACTTCCTTAGACAAAGCCTCATAAAGAAATTAGTTGTTTAATTTCCTTGCTGAAAATGCTAAGTCTAATTTTAATTTTAAATTAAATAGGTTTTTGGAACCCAATAGAGGTTCCTACCTACAGGATTAACCAAGTATTTCCTAGGTATATAGATTTTTGATATATTTCTAATTTGACTTTGATGAAATCTATAATACCAATTTAAACATTTATAATTTCTAAAAGTAGAAATATTTGAACAATTAGATTTTTTCAATCTTTCTATTTCTTCTTTTAGTTTTTCATTTTCAATTTTTAATTTTTCAAAATCCTCTATAAGACATGATTTTGCCAAAATTCTCTTTGTTTCTAAAATTTCATTTTCTAATTTGGCATTTTTATTTTCTAATTTATACATGGATTTAGTCATAGCTTTGATACTAAAGTAAAGTTCATCAGGGGGTAAGAGGCATACCTCACTTACCATATCAGACTTGAAGCCTGAATCTCCCCCTGCTTCGCTACTTCCATCTGAGGTCGCTCCCCCTTCATCGATGCTGGGTTCTGATGTACTTTGTCCTTCGTGGCTTGCCATCAGTGCAATCCCCGCATATTCTTGAGCTTCTGATTCAGATGAAGAAGTGTCATCCCAAGTTACTTTTAGGTTGTGTTTCTTAGGTGCTTTCATTTTGACCTTCTTGAGTTCTGGGCAGTCTTCCCTTAGGTGTCCCTCCTTCTGACACTGGTAGCACCGTACCTTTCTTCTACCTTTTTGATTCTTTTTATTCTGTATTTTAAATTTATTAGATCTAAAAAACTTTTTAAAGTTTCTTACCATGTACGCTTCTTGATCGTCTTCGGAGTCTGACTCGGGTTCATCTTTATTGGTTGCGTTCAGCGCCATAGTCTGGGTTGTGTCCTTTGATATCTCTGCATATCTAGTTTCGTGTAATTCAAGGGTAGAAAACAACTCTTCTAAAGTGCTTACCTCCAGGTCTTTTGAGATGTAGTAAGCATCAACGATTGATGTCCACTCCGGAGTTCTTGGAAACGCGTTGAGCGCGTAGTGTATAGTGTCCCGGTTTGTTACCGTTTCACCAAGGTTTTCGAGACCAGTAACTAGTTCTTTTACCTTTGCATGTAGACCGGCTACTTTCTCACCTTTCTCCAAACGGATATTCATTAGTTTGTTGCGGAGGATGTCCCTTCTAGCGAGCTTTGCTTCGGACGTACCTTCGTGGAGTTCCAAGAACTTCTCCCAAAGTTCTTTAGCAGATAAATAGTTTCCGATGCGGTTGACCTCTTGAGGCGGTAACACGCTCAGCAGGTGATGTTCCGCACGGCTGTTTGCTACCGACTCATTCTGCTCCTTCTTTGTCCAATCGCTCTCTTCTTTTTCTTTTCCATCTTTATCTATTGGAGGTAAAAAACCATATTTCATAATAAACCGAATTTCAAAATCTGTTTTTAGGAATACCTCCATACGACGCTTCCAATCTGCGAAGTTCCCCTCGAATTTTGGTGGGACGATGCTTGGTCCGGCCATCTTGTTGCTTCGATCAGCGGTTAGTCCTCCTGAAGCGCGCCTTGCTCTGATACCACTTGTTGGTCCCTTTGGAGGCCGGCAAGAGGGGAGGGGTGAATTACCCTACAAAATAAAACTCGAACCTTTCTCGGATTTCAGCTATATAATGAACACTTGTAATAAATAAATAAAAGAGACTAAGTAAAGAAAAGCAGACACCAGAGTTTTACTTGGTTTGCAATCAGGGGATTGCTAATCCAAGGAATGTAAGCGCACTATATGATTCTCCTCTGGGCGGAGTAGCCTCTTTACAACGTTGACAGCACAAATGAAAAGAACAGAATTGAAAGCACAGAAGGAATTGATTACAAGTGAGTTCTAAAGATCTGTGCAAACCAGTGCTATATTTATAGCACTGGTCGGGGCGCCCCGAAGGGGTTCCGGGCGCCCTGGGGGGATAGAACTTTATCCCCCAACGTTCAGATCTAGTTTGACTCGATCTGGTCAAAAACTTCGGTCCGGGCGCCCCGAACCCCAAAAGCCAACTCTGGTTGACTTTTTCCGTCCGGTCGCTCCGCTTCGGTTCAGCTCGTCTCGGTCCGGGTCTTCTGTTCCGGCTCCACTAGCTTGGGTGATCTCGGCCATCCGGAATAGGGATCACCCGAACCCATGTTCCGGCCTTCTCCTCGAGCAGCCTTCCTTCCCAGTTTCTCGTCCCTCGAACGTCGCGCACGTTCTTCTCGTCCACCGGTGTACTCTTCCGCGGTCACCTTGTCCCTCGGACGTACCGAGCCCGTCGGCTCTCTCCCGTGCCGTCCTTCTCGCTAGCCACGTCTTCCGCTCGACTTCCTGTGTTCCTAAGCTTCTGCACACTTAGACACAAGGGTTAAACAAACGCATAACCTAACTTAGCTTGTTTGATCACATCAAAACACCTTGGGGTTCCAACAGGATCCACACACGACTCGCTCTCCACTAATGAAATACTCCTTCTCGATCGTAGCCGGAGGCGGAGAAGCCTCGTACAAACCCACACAACAAAAATACAACACACACAAGAAGAAAAATACAAAGAAAAACTCTTTTTTCTTGCTTACTTGTTGCTTGTTGTTGCCTCTTGAGCCTTGGAAGTATAACTACACTTATCTCCAAGAGTTTTCAAGAACTGGCTGTGGAAGTGTGGAGAAGCTCATGAGAATTGGCACTGAGGTGCACTATCGTTGCTGGAGAGGAATGCACGAAAAAGACGCTCGCCGATAGCTATAACCTGCGCAATGGTTAGATCCCAAATGATTGAATTCTCTCTCAATCGATTGGGGAGGCTCTGAATAGATCGGTCGATCGATTCAGAGCGCCTTTGTGCTCTCTGAAAATAGCCTGAATCGATCGCCCGATCGATTCAGCTTCTGTGCGCAATTTCCAGTTCCCCAATCGATCGGCCGATCAATTGGAGGTGCCCAATCGATCGGCTGATCGATTGGGAACGCTTTTGTGTGCGCGATATAAGCTCCCAATCGATCGGCTGATCAATTGGGCCATTGCTTGTCGCAGAACAACCCCAATCGATCGACTGATTGATTAAACCCCTGTTCAATCGATCGGCTGATTGATTGAACCCCTGTTCAATCGATCAGTCGATCGATTGTTCTCCCTTTGACTTGCTTAAACCAAGTCTAGGGTCTCCAATTCCAACATCTGGTCAACCGTGACCTGTTGGAACATCTTACTTAGCATCCGATTAACTTTGACCTGCTAGGACTCCTTCACCAAGTGTCCGGTCAATTCATTTGGCTCACTTAGATTTTTCTCCTTGTGATAAGTATTCGGTCAATCCCTTGACCTACTTGGACTTCTCAATACCAGGTCTCCGATCAATCTTGACCCACCTGGATCTCTACATGTCTGGCTTCACTCACCAGGTCTTTCCATCTGCCTAGATTTACTCACTAGGACTTCCCATCTGCCTGTCTTCACTCACCAGGACTTTCACCTAGCTTCACTCACTAGGATTTTCACCTGGCTTCACTCACCAGGATTTTTCCACTGTCCGACTTCACTCACCGGGACTTTCACCTTCCTAGCTTCACTCACCAGGTCTTTCCACTACCCAGCTTCACTCACCGAGACTTTCACCTGCCTGGCTTCACTCACCAAGACTTTCACCTGGGTTCACTCACCAGAATTTCCCATCTGCCTAACCTCCAATTAAGGCTTTCCCAGTCAAGTATCCAGTTAACTCTTTGACCTACTTGACTCTTCTTCATACCTAATTGGTCAACTTTAATCAGATGGGAATTGCACCAGCAATCTCCCTAATCGGATGATTGCACCTGCAATCTCCACGTATTGTCAAACATTGAAACCCAAACATCTAGACTCAGGCTTGAGCCAACTCAAGCCTAGTCAACCTGGTCAACTTTAACCTAGGGGATATTGCACCAACAGCCACTGCCTTCGCCTGAAGTTCTTCCCAATCTGATCTCTCCATGCTTTCCGATTTCCTTTCTCCTAGCGCATTCATCATGCCTTGTTGCACTAATAAGTCCTTGACCCTTCTTTGCCATAATCCGAAGTTTTCGGTTCTGTCAAACTTCACCATATCAAATTTCACTGAAGTCATCCCCGATATGTTGAAGAAATCTGCCAAAACCTATAACTCTAGTACAAAAAGGAGGCAACACCTCTCAACCTTTAATGCGAAAGAAGAGGAAGAAATTGCACGAAGCAACGAGATAAAGACAACATGAGGAAGGTGAAGAAGAAGAGAAAGAAAAAGAGTTAACGTGGCTTGGCGACTTGCCTACTCCACAAAAACGACCGAAACTTTATTAGAATTCTCTCTACACAGGAGAATCATATTCCATGATTCTTATGATTATACAATAGATTTACAATGATACCTATAAATAGTGTATAAATCTTAAATCCGATAAAATTATAATAGAATTCTGTTATGAAAAATCGTAACAGAATTCTGTTATGAAAAATCGCAACAGAATTCTGTTATATAAAATCGAAATAGATCTTTATTACGAAAACTTTTAACAGATTTTTCTTCCATGACATCCATCGCATTGACCTTTATCCAAATATGAGTTGTCTGTCAATAAATAATTAAAATTTCCTATTTTTTTAATCAAAAATAAAAATATTTAATAAAAAATAACGACGAAGCGACTCTGTGTTCCTCGTAATTAATGAAGGAGGGAGGGAGTTCCTTCGATGGAGCCATGTTACAATGGGAGATCCGAAGGATCTTCCACTATGGATGCTCTTAGGACATTCATAGTCATGCAACCTCTCATCAGCTCCTTCATTGCCACATCTATGCCACGTCAAAAATAAAAAACCTCATACATCTTTTCATTATCCAAAAACCTCTCAACTACAATTTCATGGACCCCACACTTTTCATTGTATATTTCTCACACCTTTCTATTCTACATTATATATAATTAAATTTTAATAAAGTTTAAATTTATAAATGATTAATTAAAAATAAATTTAAATTCACATATTATTAATCACAAATTATTTTTTTTAAATATTTTTGTTTTTAAATAAAAATAAAAATATTTAATAAAAAATTTAAAAAATAACGAAGAAGCAGTTCCGTGAACACAGAGCCGCTTCCTCGTAATTAGCAAAGAAGCTCCCTCCACTATGGGAGGGAGCTCCTTCGAGTGAAGTCACGTCACAAGAGTTTACACTGTGGATGCTCTTAGTCTCCAAATCATTATAGTTTACAAGCTACTCTCCTCTCGATCGGAAGAAGTCTTATATATTTGCAGTGACTCGTCGAGATGAGTCATACCAAGAGTTGAGCATAGATGGCACTTGCTCCATTGTACCTGTACAATCCAGGATGGAATCTCAACATAAATAAAGTAATATCTTTCTCATACGATTAGTCATTATTTCAAAGACTAGTAATTATTCATAATTTATTTTCTCCGTATGAACTTTGAGATTGATGGGAGCGAGCGTTATCGACGAACAGAGTCGTCTTTTACCAACTCTAATATGAAGTCACTGCTTAATAAGCAGTGAGTCTGATGCCTTCACCTGCCATGCCTATAGATCAAATTTGGTTAGATATGTATGATGGATCTACCGTATCCTTAGTGTGTCCTTTTGTTGGATGTCCGATACGGCTCTAGTCAACAACGCTAAATTCCAAGCACATAGATCCAAGAGTTCATAGTCTCACTTCTCCTTCAAAAGACACATCGTAGCTAGCTGGGAGCACGCAAAAAAAAAAGAAGCTTTGCATATGGAACATAGTTTATCTATATACGACTGGGGATTGACTCTATACACTGCAAAACCATCTTGACTAGCTCAATCTTCCCTTCATAAAAGAGTGTGCGCCTCGGCCATCAAGTAAATTGAGTATTCATTGAGTCAATCAAGGTGTCATAGTGATCAGTTGTGCATAACTGCTTACTCAGGTATCTGGAGGGGAAAGTCTCAATCCAGAAGCTTGAAATCTCTAGCAACCAAATCTTGATACAACCATCAACCCTTGCCAATGTATGTTGAACCTGTGTAGGTTAGCCCATAGTCTAGTAGAATCCCCAAACCTCCATTGGCAATCCGATATATGTGTGATGATGAATTCATTCCCTTGGACTAAGACTAAAAGAATATCAACATGTATCGGATGAGTGACTCTAGCTGTAACACACATCATATAGAAGTGAAAACCTGGCTACATGCATGGTGGCATCTCTAACCATCCTGGAAAACACCTCAACGCATAAGACAAACATAAATAATGATAATGGATCACCCTATTGTAGTCCTTTAGCTCCATGAAAGTATCCATGTATGCCCCCATTAGAAGCTATTGAAAAAGAATTGATGGTGACACTCTATGATCCACTCCATGTAAGGTGTAAAAAAGCCAAGATCTTGCAATGATGTCCTCGGGAAGCTCCAACCAATTGTGGTAAAGGTCTTATGGAGGTCTACCTTAAGAACACATGCATCTCGGATAGACTTGATTCCTATCATAGTTTGTCAGTAACTCCTGTGTTGAGTGAATATGCTCTGTAATGGATTTACCCTAAACAAAGATTGCCTAAGCTAGGTTAAGAAGGCTATCTATGACTACTGTCATCCACGTCATAAGTACCTTGGAAATGACCTGTTAACAAATGTGCAATAGGATATGGGGCGATAGTTACTGTTGGGGGAATGTGCAACCTTGAGAGTCAATGCAATGAGTGTTTGGTTCCACTAGTTCAATAATTTATCATAAGTGAGTGAAGAACTCCATGACAACATCTTGAATATCTAAGCCCACTGTCTCTCATGCTGCCTTGAAGAACCTCGGACTCTACTAAGTTGTTCTATTGCTGTTGACTAAGAACCGCTTCTCTGCTACCAATGTCAAATGTTAATGTTGGTACAATCAACCACTAGTCGAAGTTGATCGGATTGACCAAACTCAAGTTGACTTGAGTTGAGTTTTGATATTTCATCAATATGTTAGTTTGTTAACTAGAGTGAAGAATCAAGTATGTCAAAATTGACCAAATACTTAACAGTAGAGAAGTCCAAGTGAATCATGGTTGGCCAAACATTTGACGGTCAGGAAGTCTAACGGGGAGTTAGCAAGTGGAGTGAATTCTAAGTGGATTATGGAGAACTGAACACTTGACATAAGAATTAAAGTCTAAGTGGGTCACGGAATATCGGGCACTTGACATTAGACGTGAAATCTTAGTCAGTCAAGATTGATCGAACATTTGGCAATGAGGGAAGCTCCAATAGGTTAAAGAAGACTATATGTTTGACAGTGGTGAAATTTTGATAGGTCAAGGGGGGATCAAAAAATAGGCAATAAAAAATCTTGACAGGTCGACATTGACTGGATGTTGGATAAAAGAAATTCTGGTAGGTTGAGGTCATCCAGACACAATACAAGATAAGAACTCAGCCTTAGAATGACTAAAATAGAGATATTAGTCAACTGCTAGAGATTAAAAATCAATTGATAATCCTTACATATGGAATTCAATATTTGAATGGTTTATGGGGGTTTGATGCACAATCAACTAATTGATGATTTTGAGCAATTGTGCTCAACTAATGGTACTATAGCAACAAATAGAAAGGTTGAAACTCAATTGATTAACTTGATTGATCGAGATCAGTTGAGTTGATCAATCGACTGGTATCACTATTTGAGCAAATAGAGAGTTCAAAATTTGATTGGAGACTCTCATTTGATTGATGAGTTTGAACAATTGATTGATAATACTATAGCAGCAAACAGAAGGTTTCTGAATTAGCTGCGACACTCAACTATTTCTGCATCAATCAATTGATGAATAGTAATAGTCAATTGATGGTGGTCAAATTAAGTTTGTAAGAGTTGTTCTGCATGTGCAATGCTCAGATTTAGTGAAGCAATTTACTGATGGTAACGAGCATTCAATTGATAGGCAAAAATTAGCCCTGACTTGAAGGCTATAAAGGAAGGTTTTCAAGGAACTTTTCAATGCCAATTTTTGGGAATCTCGGAGACAAATGTTGATGTATTTCCAGACCTCAAGAGGTCATCCAAAGAAACCAACCGCGATTAAAAGCGAAGATTCTTTGTTGTAAAACATTTCATTTATATTGTTTATGTTTCTATCTTTGTTTTGTTTTTGTGTTGCTTTGTAAACAAAAGGTGTTGTAAGAAGTTTCTCTGTCTTTGGAAGATATCCAACAATGAGAGATCTAGTGGATTATTGCTAGGACGATAGGCCATGTAGTAGGAATCGGAGATTTCAAATCATGTAAAATCTCATGTCTCTTATATATGTTTGTATTTGGTTCTTGTATTTGTTTTCAATTGTAGATGGTTCATCCCCTCCGGTGAAGTCAACGGTCCCAACACCTAGTAGCACCCCATAGTGGTGGACAAACTTCGCAGCTAGCTCTGCCATACTAGTGGTGTACTTGCTAGAAGCCTTGGCTACTGCCACAAGGGTGTTCCTTTTGTTGTTGCACTTGACAAGTTCATAAAATGAAATATAGTACTACCCCTCATAGAACCACACTCCGATTGCACTGGCTTCCTGTTGCTGCTCTGCTATGACGTTGCTGCGCTCAACCACTGCTGAGGAGACATCCAACACTGAGCCTGATCTGATCATCTACGAAAATGTTGGGTAATGAAAGTTAATTCTGCACTTAATTTCTACAGAAAAGGAAAGTGTAGCGTGTTACACTTGTCATATTTCTTTTATACTCGATTCCCTCTTCTGGCGATTTCGGAAGAGGTCATTAGTGAATTATCCATCGATAGGTCCACGAGATCTGGGGTTTGGAGTAGGAGTTGCCGAAGGCTCCGAACCAAGTAAACTACTTGCGTATTTATGTTTTGGCTTTTTGTTTCTGTATTTTAATTCCACTGCGACCTCACTTTTCAAAACAAAAAGAGAAGTTTTTAAAAAAACTTTGTGATTCACCCCCCCCCCCTTCTCATGTGCATCTCGATCTAATAAGTGGTATTAGAGCTAGGTTAGTTTTGAATTGGTGCAACCATCAATCAAGCAAGGGGATCATTATTTTTTTAATTTTTAGGTTTCTGTCTCTTAATTATAATCGCAATCTCTATCTTTTTCCCACACTACTTACCCCAAAACCAAGTCTTGGTATATGTCTTAAGTTCTCCTTTCAATAAATTAATGGCCCCAACCGAGGGATCCAGCATCGTTCATCCCCCGCTATTCAAAGGAGATGACTTCCCCTATTGGAAGAGGCAAATGGATGTATACCTGAAGTCCGACTTCGACTAGTGGTTCAGCGTCACCAAAAGATACAAGACGCCAGTCGATCACAACATCGGAATTCCAATTGATCTAGAAAATTGGAATTCGAAGATGAAGATGAAGAAGAAAGCTCAAATCGAATTCAAGGCCCTCAACATAATTCAATGCGGTCTAATGAAGGAGGAGCTAAATCGTGTCGGACCACACGAGAACACAAAGGAGCTGTGGGACAAGCTCATAGAACTACATGAAGGGACCAACGATGCAAAGGTAACTAAAAGACATTTGTTTTTAAATAGGCCATTTAATATGTAGGAAGAAGAGACTACAAGTTAGTTGCACGCAAGAATTAATCAAGGGCATCCTCAATAGGCTCCACACAATTGACCATCAGATAGAGAACCAAGATCTAATAAGGTATGCTCTAAATACATTTCCTCAAAATGCATTGTGGGAATTCATCGTGGATGCCTATAAAATTTTGAGGAATTTATCTAAATTAAAATTAGATGAGTTTTTATGTGAATTAGAACTGCATGAATAGACTAATGTCAAACCAACCGAGAAGGGTATTGCTCTCATTGCAGAATCGTCCAAAGAAAAGTCCAAAACCAAACCAGAACCAGAAGATGAATTAACCCAAACTCAGATGATGAAGAGCACCTAGTGAACATGGTAAGAAAAATGTTCACTAGGAGAAAGAAAGACTTCACCAAAAAGGATCTGCAGGAGATCAAGTCCACTCCCAATAACAAGGCAAATGTCACATGCTTTGGATGCAACAAGAAGGGACACTACAAGCATGATTGCCCAAATCTCAAAAAGAAGAAAGCCCTCAAGGTAACTTGGGATGAATCGTCCGCAGAAGAATCGGATAGCGATGAACCAAAGCACACCAACTACCTCGCGCTGATGGCATACAAACTAGAATAGGAAAGTGAATCGAAAGATGGGTCCAAACCAGAATCGAGCCATGAGTCCGTACTCGTTTCTGAAGGTTCCAACGAAGTACAATCTATTTTAAGTAAAAAAATTTTAAAAATAATTGCATGTTTACATAGGAAATTGATTATTTCTAAAAATCAAATAAATGAACTAAGTATAGAAAATAAAACACTTAAACAACTAAAATTAACCTCAACGACTAAGTCGATTCAACCTGGAATCCCAACTTGAATTGCAAAACTTGAGGAGGACAATTTCAGATTAAAAGGCAAAGTAATTGAACTAAAACAACTTCTAGAAAAATTTACAACTAGATTCAAGTACCTTGATATGATACTTGGATCACAAAGAGTCGTGTATAATAAGTTCGGACTCGGATACAAGTCTAGCTCGACTAATAAAACCTTTATATCTCTAGTCACCTAAAATAAAAATCAAACCAAAGCCTAGGTTCCAAAAGTGTGCCTAACCATGCAATTAGGATCAAATCAATATTATGTACCTAAACATAAAATATACTACCTAAAACCAAATCAAAATAAACCAAATAACTCAACTTTAATCTAAAAAATTAAACCCTCTATGCTAAATTCAATGAAATCAAATAAATTAAAAACTAAACATAAGTTTAATAAATATGAAATTAATCTAAACTCAAACTATAATCAAGTACATTATAATTATCAAACAAATAAACATAAACCAAAAATTAAATACAAAAGCAACAATTTAGGGGGAGACTCTAAAATTAGTTGGCACCTCAAAAACATAAATCTTACCCGGCTGGGTAATTAGGACTAGAGGAATAAGGGACAAAGTTTAACTTGACAAACAGTACTGGAAAAGTTTTGGATGATAGTAGGTTAAAGAAGATCTGTCTATGCATGTAAAAGAAGCTCTGTCTATGCATGTATAGGAAGATATGATTTCTGCCTGGTGTATTTGACTTAGTGGAACTAACTGAAGCTATCTCTTACTAATCTTAACTAGTTAGACCAATGTTTTATATTAAGTTCAGTAGGTATGACTATTTAGAAAATTTTGAAGACATGATTACTCTAATAATATCCAGATGACTCACCACAGCTTAGACATTTATCCAAAGAATGCATGTTTGTTAAACTCAAAGCTAAACTTGAATCTAACACAAATTAAACCAAACCCTAAAATTCAACTTAACTCATCTCACAAAATTATAAGATTCTCCTGATTGAAAATATAGATCGGGTGAGATGAATAATGATTAAAATATGAATTAAAATAAAATAAATTAAATTAAAATTAAATTAAATTAAAATAAATCATATTAAATTAAATTAAATTAAATTAAAAATTAACTCAAAACTTAAATCAATTTTAAACTTAACTTTAAAATTAAAAATTAACTTAAAACTTAAATCAAATTTAAACTTAACTTAAAAAATAAATTAAAAAAATTAAAACTTAAAAAAAAAGGTCAGCATTGAAGGCGCCTCCGATACAATCGGAGGTGCACTCGTAAGGGCGACAAAATTCTCGCCCAACCGACTGAAGCGCGCCTTTAATGCGCTTGAAGGCACCCTCCATAACACATGGAAGGTACCTTCCATCAGGCAGAAGATGCCTTCAACCTAAATTTTTACAACAAATAGAGGATTTCTCTGTTCACAAAATGTGAATCAGGAAGGTGCCTCCACTCGACTTTTTCACCTCCTCCATCTTTTACCATCAAAAACCCTAACTATTCCTCCTAGGTGTTGGAATGTATACTAAAAGTCTAGATTTTTGTATAAATATTTATTTAGAAATAAGAATCACATTGGCCAAATGTCTATATTTATGCTAAGTGTAGTTGTTCAATTAATTTATATTATAGATAACATGGTGTATGGTGTCACACATAGAAGATCATGTTATCAGTTCATTATAAATTATAAATAGTAGCTCACGACTAAGATGGATAGGAACAAACCATTGGAATAGTCGTAGTGTAATTTGGTATTAGTTTATCTTAACTATAAAATTACACTAGTACACTCTGAGTGTATTGAGCAGGACCATATAAGGTAAGTTCTTTTTATACTGACTGCATAAAAGAATAAGACCTTTGTTATTATGGAAGTGTGTGATCTTAATCATGATATAATAACAAGCACATATACTCAATATTCATTTCTTTAATTTATCAAAGGGTGTGATTTAGTTCGATAAATCAATAGGTCTGATAAGTTGGGAAATGATATTATTTATATGGTGTGTTATTGATTATAGAATGAAACTGTGTCCTAGGAATCTAAGTTGATAATGTCCCCAAGAGGAGCTCATAAGGATTGTCATGTAAACTCTGTAGGTGGGCTTAGTCCGACATGACAATAAAGTTGAGTGGTACTACTCTTGGAGCTAGGTATTAATTAAGTGAGTTGTCAGTAACTCATTTAATTAGTGGACATTCGATATCTTAAACACAGGGAGACTAATACACTCATGATAAGAAGGAGCCCATATAGTAATATGAGATTGGTGTGGTAGTTCAATAATAACTCTTTAGTGGTATGAGTTATTATTGATGAACTCAAGTTGGGTGTTCGGGGTGAACACGGGAAGCTCAAGTTCATCGGGAGACCAAAACCAATTCCTCCTCTCGGTCCCTATCGTAGCCTCTTAATTATAAAGTGTTATATCCACTCATACCCACCTTCTTGCCCACCTTAAGGTGGTCGGCCAAGCCTAGCTTGGAGCCCAAGCTAGGGCAGGCCAAACCAAGGTGAGTTGGTGGCCCACCCTAGCTTGAACCCAAGCTTAATTGGTCGGCCACATTAAATTAAAATGATTTTATTTTTTAAAATCTTTTCTTATGTGGAAGCCATGGTTTTAAAAGAGAGTTTAAAATTTAAATATTT
Organism: Zingiber officinale; assembly: GCF_018446385.1. Classification (NCBI taxonomy): domain Eukaryota; kingdom Viridiplantae; phylum Streptophyta; class Magnoliopsida; order Zingiberales; family Zingiberaceae; genus Zingiber; species Zingiber officinale. The sequence goes on along the minus strand of NC_055999.1, from coordinate 108,734,436 downwards.
CCTTTTATAGTTTTCTACAAAAGATTAAGAGAAAGGTTTGATATATTTCCTTATTTGTAGTTAAAAGGATGATTTTAATTTTTGATAAAACTTTCCTTTTATGTAACCATCCTCATGATTTTAAAAGAGAGTTTTAAAATTAAATCTTTCCTTTTTATAGTTTCTACAAAAGATTAAGAGAAAAGATTTGATATCTTTCCTTATTTGTAGATTGAAAGGAAGATTTTAATTTTGAGAAAAACTTTCCTTATTGTAATCATCCACATGTTTTAATAGAGAGATTTTAATTTATAAAAGTTTCCTTTTATAACCAACCATGAAGGGAATTTTTAAAGAGAAATTTTTATTTTAAAAATTTTCGGAAATAAATTAGGAAGTTTTAATTTTGTGTTTAAAACTTTCCTTTCTTGGAAGAATTGTAGTGGCCGACCACATTAATAAATAAAAGGAATTTTTAATTAAATTTTCCTTTTCAATGGGAAGGAAATTAAGAAAGTTTTAATTAAAATTTTCCTTATTTGTCAAGACCAAGGAATATAAAAGAGAGGGTAGAGGTGCCTCACCTAATAATAATCTATCTTCTATTCCTCTCTTGCTTGTGGTGGTCGACCCTCTCTTCTTCCTCTTCCCCTATTCTTCTTCTTAAGTGGCTAACGGCATCATCTTCTTGGAGAAATCTTGATGGCCGGATTTTGCTTGGAGAAGAAGGAGAGATAGGAGACACTGTTTCTTAGCATCCCTTGGAGCTTGGTTGGTGGCCGAAGTTCTTCAACTCAAGGAGTTTGTTGTTGGCCGAAACTTGCTTGGAGAAGAAGGAAGCTTGGGTGGATTCTCATCTCGGTAGATCGTTGCCCACACGACGCCCGAGATAAGAAGAGGAATACGGCAGAAGATCGTGAGGTCTATAAGCTATAAAAGATATAACTAGTTATTAGTTTCCGCACCATAACTAGTTCATCCTTTTATTTAGATCTTGAAATACCAAATGCAAGAGGCTAATGAATCTAGATTATCGAATTTATGTTTTCAATTTTGTGTTTCTTTTGTTTTTCAAATTTGTGATTCGATTGTTCTTTTTGGTTAAACCTAGGGTTACTATAAGGAAATTAAATATTGGTTTTCTTTGTAAGGCTTTGTCTAGGCAGTGGTGGATGATCCCATACCCAAGAAGGCCTAGTGCCTCACCACGTTTGACCTAGAAGCCAAACTTTGAAATAAATATTTAATCGAATTTGTAACATAGGTAGATTTGGATCAATAATATTAAGCATCGTTTGCGATCCAAGTCTAAACCTCTAAGAACAGATAAGTTGAATTTGGGATCAATAATGTTAAGTTCTGTTTGCGATTCCAAATTTAATTTCTAAAGAACACAGTAGGTTGTTATGAATGGTTCAGGACTTGTACAAAATTTTTGTACAGGAGAACCAGTACGATATTCCCAGTAGCAACCAACACTAGGTACCTTCTAACTGTTAGAGTGTATACTAAAAGCCTAGCCTTTTGTAAACATTTTATTTTGAAATAAAGAATCACATTGGTCAAATGTCTACATTTATATGCTAAGTGTAGTTGTTTAATTAATTTATATTGTAGATAACATGGTGTGTGGTGGCATACACAGAAGATCATGTTATCAATTCCTTATAAATTATAAATAGTTGCTCACGACTAAGATGGAAAGGAACAAACCATTGGAATGGTTGTAGTGTAATTTGATATTAGTTTATCTTAACTATAGAATTACACTAGTACACTCTGAGTGTATTGAGTTGGACCATTTAAGGAAAGTTCTTTTTATACTGACTGAATAAAAGAATAAGACTTTTGTTATTATGGAAGTGTATACTCTTAATCCTGATATAATAACAAACACATATATCTAGTACTTATTTCTTTGACTTATCAATGGATGAGATTTAGTTCGATAAATCAAGAGGCCTGATAAGTTGGGAAATGATATTACTTATAGTGTGTGTTGTTGATTATAGAAGGAAACTGTGTCCTAGTAATCTAGGTTGATGATGTCCCCAAGAGGAGTTCATAAGGATTGTCATGTAAACCCTGCAGGTGGACTTAGTCCGACATGATAATGAAGTTGAGTGGTACTACTCTTGGAGCTAGATATTAGTTAAGTGAGTTGTCAGTAACTCATTTAATTAGTGGGCATTCTATATCTTAAACACAGGGAGACTAACACACTCATAATAAAGAAGGAGCCCAAAATGTAATTTGGGATTCGTGCGGTAGTTCAATAATAATTCTTTAGTGGTATGAATTATTATTGATGAAATTAAGTTGGGTGTTCGGGGCGAACACGGGAAGCTTAATTTCATCGGGAGACCAAAACCAATTCCTCCTCTCGGTCCCTATCGTAGCCTCTTATATATAGAGAATTATATCCACCAAATACTCACTTCTTACCCCCTTAGGTGGTCGGCCAAGCAAGCTTGGAACCCAAGCTTGGGCCAGCCAAGACAAAGGGTTGAGCCATTGAGGTGTGGTCGGCCCTATCTTGAGTCCAAGCTTAGGTGGCCGACCATATATAAAATAAAAGGGATTTTATTTTTTTAAAATTTTTCTTATGTGGATATCATGGTTTTAAAAGAGAGTTTAAAATTTAAATATTTCCTTTTATAACTTTCTACAAAAGATTAAGTGAAAGGTTTGATATCTTTCCTTATTTGTAGTTAAAAGGAAGATTTTAATTTTTGATAAAACTTTCCTTTTTTGTAACCATCCTCATGATTTAAAAAAGAGTTTTAAAATTAAATCTTTTCTTTTATAGTTTCTACAAAAGATTAAGAAAAGATTTGATATCTTTCCTTATTTGTAGATTGAGAGGAAGATTTTAATTTTAAAGATAACTTTCCTTTTTAGAAATCATCCACATGTTTTAATAGAAAGATTTTTATTTATAAAATCTCCTTTTATAACCAAACATGAAGGGGAAATTAATAGAGAAATTTTTATTTTAAAAATTTCCGGAAACAAATAAGGAAGATTTAATTTTGTGTTTAAAACTTTCCTTGCTTGGATGATTAAGAGGTGGCCGACCACATTAAGTTTGAAAGGGAAATTTTTTATTAAACTTTCCTTTCATTGGCTAAGAGAATAAGGAAGTTTTTATAAAACTTTCCTTATTTGCCAAGACCAAGGAATATAAAAGAGAGGGTAGAGATGACTCACCTCATAACTTATGTTCTAGTTTTCCTCTCTTCTATTTCTTTGGTTGGTGGCCGGCCCTTCTCATCCTCTTCCTCTCCTCCTTTTCATCTTCATTGGTGGCCAGCGGCATCATCTCTCAAAGAGCTTGTTGGTGGCTGGATTTTGCTTGGAGAAGGAGAGAAAGGAGGTTTTGTTTCTAGCATCCCTTGGAGTTTGGTGGTGTGGTCGAACCTCATCTATTCTTGGAATTCTTGTGGTGGCCGAAACTCACAAGAAGAAGAAGGAAGCTTGGTGGTTCTCATCTCGGTAGATCGTTACCCACACAACGTCCGAGATAAGAAGAGGAATACGATAGAAGATTAAAAGGTTGTTGCGTACAAAGAAAGGTATAACTAGTAATTGTTTTCCGCATCATACTAGTCTTCTTTGTATGGTTTTTGAAATACCAAACACAAGAGGCATATGATTCTAGGTTTCGAATTTGTGATTCGAGTTTGTGTTTCTTTTTGTTTTTCGAATTTGTGATTCGATTGTTCCTTTTGGTTAAACCTAGGGTTATATAAGGAAATTAAATATTAAATTTCTTTAAAAGGCTTTGTCTAGGTGGTGGTGGATGATCCCATACCCAAGAAGGCCTAGTGTCTCGCCATGCAGTCCTGGAAGCCAATTTTAGAAATTAATATTTAATTAAATTTATAACATGGGTGGATTTGGATCAATAATGTTAAGCATCGTTTGCAATCCAAGTCTAAACCATTAAGAACAGATAAGTTAAATTTGGAATCAATAATGTTAAGTACCGTTTGCGATTCCTAATTTAATTTCTAAAGAACACAATAGGTTGTTAGTAAAGATTCAGGACTTATACAAAATTTTTGTACAGGGGAACCGGTATGATATTCCGCATAGCAACCAACACTAACTCAATCTATCTAGTTATTTTCTTTACTTTGTATGCTTTTTCTTGAATGTTTGCATGTATAAACTACTTTAGGAAGCGACGGAATGTTATTCTATCTCAGGCCAGTTCTAACAGTACCCACTCAATCGATGCCAAATTTCCTACTGAGTGTCTTAGGCTAGATTTCTTAGAGCGTTCATATCTTGCATTAAAATCTAAGTTTCTAAGTAGGACGTTCTTTACCCGTTACTGTGCCCCTATTATAGAAGTTATAGATTATTATAAGTTATATAGGTTAGTTTATTGTAGTCATCTAGTAAATTTAGACTTATGTGCCTAATTTTATAACAACCTAGTTAAGATCGATGACTTGACATACTCTACCAGAGTATCTGGTAAGGACTTTAGGTTCTCACCCACTTTATTGTATGATAGTTTAGAATTTCGGAGGTCTGCATGCCCTTTTTTGTGTTACCCTAGTAGGGATTTTCCATTTGGTGAATCCTATTCTCATATCACATTGGATACTATCCATATGTATTTTTTGGGAGAGGAGAGAGCATCCACTGTGACTGACTTCAAGTCTCTCTCTCTTAAGGTCCAAGACTATGTCCTATATAGAGTTCTTAACACTTGCATTTTGCCGATCACATCTCGTGATGTTGTGATAATGCAATCCTCCCACTCTTTCTTCCTTTATGCACTATGCCAGTGCCTAGACATCGACATTGCATTACACATGTTTCAAAATATCATCCATGCATCCAGTCTTATCACTAAGAGACAGATTCATATGTCCTACTGTCACATTTTGACTTTCATATTTCCGACCATAGGGGTAGCTATGACCCAAGGTACATTCACTTCCCTTAGCATATAGAATGAGATTGGTCAGCATCAACTTACATTAGTGCATATAGATGTTGTCACACCCCGAGAGTAAGGTTGACCAACAAAAATCGGACAAAACCTCCCCTGTAGCAGCGACAAATGAAACATGTATACAATGCCACAAGACTACTCATAAGCTATCAACAACCCACACTGTTAGATGTAAATATAACCACGCAATTTATAAGCAGCCCACATAGCTAGAAGTAAACACGATGGAAGACATAAGTAAAACATAAAAATAACACAACATAATAGACTGACTACATGACGACATGACTTACACCACAATAAAACCTAAAAATGAATTAAAGTGACCACAAAGCTCAAAACCATAAACAAGACAACATAACTCGATACCAAGCCCAAATACAAAATATAAATAGCATAGAATGAAATAGCAGTGGAAAATTGATCCTCCAAGCAACTCCTTAAATTCTCTACCTGCTCCCTGGCGAAAGAAAAACTAGGAAAGGGGTGGTGAGTGTGCACTCAACGGGTAATAAGAACATGATAGTGTATGGACAAAAGTGTAAGGTGATCAAAGATATACAGTCTCAGTAGGGAAATAAGAACATAATCATATATGACATGATAAATACACATACCAGTACCGATCTAACACACATGGTATAACGATCAGTAAATCACTAAGAATCAGCAACAGGCCTGCTCATAACCCCTAGGTAATATATATAACAGTATAACCAAGTATGATAAAACAGTAATAGATCATCAAATGTGAGAGCATCGCTCCATCACAAGAATACGTCATATGTGGGAGCAACGCTCCACCACAAGCAATACATCATATGTGGGAGCAATGCTCCACCACAAGCAATACAACAGATGTGAGAGCTATGCTCCACCACCAGCAATACAACATATGTGGGAGCAATGCTCCACCACAAGTAATACAAATGACCAAAATATCTAGCTATCTAGCTAGGGACTACGCGAGAATACTTTACCACAGATAACCCGTGGGCAGTCCAAAATGTCAGGACCCCTGTCTGCACGAGAACACTCTGCCACAGATAACCCATGGGCAGACAGGATGTATCTCAGACACAGAACACGCCTAATCTCGGTCGCAATCTGAACTTGCAGTAGGTCGAGCTTGCAGCCAACCAAGCTCTAGCGACCGTGAGCTGGCGGCATGCTAAGGTCGCGGCTGTAAGCTAGCGATAGATCAAGGTTGCGACCGAGATTAGGCGGCTAGTCAAGCTCACAGTCGCGAGCTAACGACCGACCACAAAGAGAGAGAGAGAGAGAGAGAGAGAGAGAGAGAGAGAGAGAGAGAGAGAGAGAGAGACGACAGAGAAAGAGAGAGAGAGAGGAGTGTACCTAGATTAAAGATGTTATCGAAGAGATAGGAAATTGGAGAGAGAGAAGAGAGATGTCGTTGCTGAAAGAAGAGGGTTGCGCGTGTAAGAAAATTAGGGCTCAACCTGTTAGAGTGTATACTAAAAGCCTAACTTTTTGTAAACATTTATTTTGAAAAAAAAGAATCATATTGGTCAAATGTCTATATTTATGCTAAGTGTAGTTTTTCAATTAATTTATATTGTAAATAACATGGTGTGTGGTGTCACACACAGAAGATCACGTTATCAGTTCATTATAAATTATAAACAATAGCTCACGACTAACATGGATAGGAACAAACCATTGGAATAGTCATAGTGTAATTTGGTATTAGTTTATCTTGACTATAAAATTACACTAGTACACTCTGAGTGTATTGAGCAGAACCATTTAAGGTAAGTTCTTTTTATACTAACTGCATAAAAGAACAAGACTTTTGCTATTATGGAAGTATGTGCTCTTAATCATGATATAATAACAAGCACATATACTCCATATTCATTTCTTTAATTTATCAAATGGTGCGATTTAGTTCGATAAATCAATAGGCCCGATAAGTTGGGAAATGATATTATTTATATGGTGTGTTATTGATTATAGAATGAAACTGTGTCCTAGGAATCTAGGTTGATAATGTCGCCAAGAGGAGCTCATAAGGATTGTCATGTAAACTCTGAAGGTGGACTTAGTCCGACATGACGATAAGGTTGAGTGGTACTACTCTTGGAGCTAGATATTAATTAAGTGAGTTGTCAGTAACTCATTTAATTAGTGGACATTCGATATCTTAAACACAGGGAGATTAACACACTCATGATAAGAAGGAGCCCATATAGTAATATGGGATTGGTGCGGTAGTTCAATAATAACTCTTTAGTAGAATGAGATATTATTTATGAACTCGAGTTGGGTGTTCGGGGCGAACACGGGAAGCTCAAGTTCATCGGGAGACCAAAACCAATTCCTCCTCTCGGTCCCTGTCATAGCCTCTTAATTATAAAGTGTTATACCCACTCATACCCACCTTAAGGTGGTCGACCAAGCCTAGCTTGGAGCCCAAGCTAGGGTCGGCCAAACCAAGGTGAGTTGGTAGTCGGCCCTAGCTTGAACCTAAGCTTAATTGGCTGGCCACATTAAATTAAAAGGATTTTATTTTTTAACATCTTTTCTTATGTGGAAGTCATGGTTTTAAAAGAGAGTTTAAAATTTAAATATTTCCTTTTATAATTTTCTACAAAAGATTAAAAGAAAGGTTTGATATCTTTCCTTATTTGTAGTTAAAAGGAAGATTTTAATTTTTGATAAAATTTTCCTTTTATGTAACCATCCTCATGATTTTAAAAGAGAGTTTTAAAATTAAATCTTTCCTTTTTATAGTTTCTACAAAAGATTAAGAGAAAAGATTTGATATCTTTCCTTATTTATAGATTGAAAGGAAGATTTTAATTTTGAGAAAAACTTTCCTTATTGTAATCATCCACATGTTTTAATAGAGATATTTTAATTTATAAAAGTTTCCTTTTATAACCAACCATGAAGAGAATTTTTAAAGAGAAATTTTTATTTTAAAAATTTCCGGAAACAAATTAGGAAGTTTTAATTTTGTGTTTAAAACTTTCCTTGCTTGGAAGAATTGTAGGGGTCGGCCACATTAATAAATAAAAGAAATTTTTAATTAAATTTTCCTTTTCAATGGCAAGGAAATTAAGGAAGTTTTAATTAAAATATTCCTTATTTGCCAAGACCAAGGAATATAAAAGAGAGGGTAGAGGTGCCTCACCTAATAATAATCTATCTTCTATTCCTCTCTTGCTTGTGGTGGTCGGCCCTCTCTTCTTCCTCTTCCCCTATTCTTCTTCTTAAGTGGCCGGCGGCGTCATCTTCTTGGAGAAATCTTGGTGGCCGGATTTTGCTTGGAGAAAAAGGAGAGATAGGAGGCATTGTTTCTTAGCAGCCCCTTGGAGCTTGGTTGGTGGCCGAAGTTCTTCAACTCAAGGAGTTTGTTGTTGGCCGAAACTTGCTTAGAGAAAAGGGAAGCTTGGGTGGATTCTCTTCTCGGTAGATCGTCGCCCACACGACGTCCGAGATAAGAAGAGGAATTCGGCAGAAGATCGTGAGGTCTATAAGCTATAAAAGGTATAACTAGTTATTAGTTTCCGCATCATAACTAGTTCATCCTTTTAATTAAATCTTGAAATACCAAACACAAGAGGCTAATGAATCTAGGTTATCAAATTTATGTTTTCGATTTTGTGTTTCTTTTGTTTTTTGAATTTGTGATTCGATTGTTCTTTTTGGTTAAACCTAGGGTTACTATAAGGAAATTAAATATTGGTTTTCTTTGTAAAGTTTTATCTAGGTAGTGGTGGATGATCTCATACCCAAGAAGGCCTAGTGTCTCGCCACGTTTGACCTGGAAGCCGAACTTTGAAATAAATATTTAATCGAATTTGTAACATGGGTGGATTTGGATCAATGATGTTAAGCATCGTTTGCGATCCAAGTCTAAACCTCTAAGAACAGATAAATTGAATTTGGAATAAATAATGTTAAGTTCTGTTTGTGATTCCAAATTTAATTTCTAAAGAACACAATAGGTTGTTAGGAAATTTTTGTACAGGATAACCGGTACGATATTCCCAGTAGTAACCAACAATCTTAATTTTTAATTTTTATCCAAGGCTACCGACAGAATCACAATTCCATCGGGAAGAGTTACCAACGGAATTGTGTTTCCGTTGGAAATTACCGACAAAATTATGATTCCGTCGGTAACTCTAGACGGGGGTTACCAACGGAATTACAGTTCCGTTGATAGCTCGGGTTCTTACCTTCACGACGGAATTCAGAAATCTGTCGAGAATGTAAGAACCGAAACTATAATTTCCTTGGGTTATCGATGGAATTATGATTCCATCGGAAGCCTAGGGAAATTAGGGTTTTGGTTCTTACATTCCCGACGGATTTCAGATTTCGTTAGGGGTTACCGAGAGAACCCCAATTTTATCAGAGTAATGTAATGGAATACCAATTTTGTGTTAATACCTCGATGGAATGCAATACTGTCGCTATTCTCAGATTTTCTTATAGTGAATACAAATTTATGTGAATTAACAGATGAATTTCCCTTAATAGGCAGTTGATCTAAAACGTTCGGCTAATGAGCCGCTCGTACGAGAGTTTCTTGATTTACCCTAATAGCCAATGAAAAATTTCTATGGGATCGAATCGATCACTCTAGAATTAATTTGCCTAAGTTGAATATTTGGTATCATTAAAATTAATAAAAATCCATCATAATTTTTTTTAATTTTTTTTACTTAACATCAAGTATCTAACTTATGTAATTAATGTTGAAATAATCGATCTGACTCAATAAAAATTTTCTACCAACGAAAATTAGAAAATATTCATATTAAATGACACATCAGCAACCGTTTATTAAAAAAAATATATCTGTTAATTCACTTAATCTTAAACTCTATATTTATATATCTAAAAAAATAGAGAAGCTGCTCTGCTGTACCATCGTCTGGTGCCATCATAAATTTTTTTTCTAATGTAAAATTATTTCCCATTCAAAATTGAAATAATAACATTAAAATCCTTCCAACTTTGATTGTCTTCACTAATCGTAATGTGAATTGACATTCTTTAAATATGAGACGCTAGCTCAAGTAGCAGAATTCATGGAGGATTTGACGACTGCTATCTACATTGGCTTTGCGCAAACTTCTTGGACCTGACGATCGCATCCATCAGCTGCGCCACCCTCTCCGCCCCCTTTCCTGGCCGGAGCGCCGCCGCGTCGCCGACCTCGGAGCACGGCGGATCCCCCGCGCACCACCCGCCGGGGACGACCAAGTTCCCGTTTCTCCGCCCGAGGAGTTCCTCGTCGATTCGATCGAGCACGGGGTCATCGCGCGGGAACTTGCGCGCGAACGGTGCGTTGCTCCCCACCATGCTCGGCATGTCCTCCACCGTCAGCAGGTGTGGGTGCTGCTTCGGCGGCACATCCCACCGGATGTAATGCAGGTCGTGGTTCGCCACCGTGCCGGCGAACTCCGGCGCATTGCAGATCGCCGTCTGGAAGTAGCCCTCCGGCGACGAGACGAAGTTTGTGTAGTACATGAGCAGGATCCGGGGGAGATTGTCCCACCCCCACACGGTGAACTCCACGAACTCGCGCGACAGCGCCACCCACGCAGAGCCTGAGATCGTCGACAAACCAATCAAAACACCGCGAACAATCGATCAATCAGCGAGAGACGGATCCACCTGTGAACAACTTGAACGCGGTGGGCAAATCTCTCTTCTGCGACGCCCAAAACACGTCGGTCTTCTTGTTCAGATACAATCCGGGGTCGACGATCACCGGCTTCGCTCTCTGTTCTCTGCAAACTCGACAACTCAATTAGCAGCTAGCTCATCAAATTGCGAGAAAAACACAAACCGAATTCTTCACTAACTCTTTCCACGCCAATTGGCTGGTGTGTTCCACGAAGCTTATGTTCCTCGGCAGGGTTGAAAAAGCGTGCAGTAAATCTGCCACCGGAGTCAAGATCGGAGTTCAGAAATTGAATTTTCATGAGAAATTGATTCCGACAGGGGAGGTTTTGGGTACCATCTTGCGTGACGAGAGGATAATCGGAGGCGCTGAGATTGATGAACCAGTCCCAGTCGTTGCTCTGTTTCAGAAGCAGAGCGCAGGCGTGGAGGGTGTTGGCCACCATCGTCGGGCCTCGGTAGGTGACCATGTTGGCCTTCTCGATCACTATCACGTTTCCGACGGCCGCGAAGAGGCTGTCGTTGGCGACGCGCGCCGCCAGCGCCTGCTGCTCGCCCGCCGGCGCCTCCCGGTCCAAGTGGACGACGTAGAGGTTACGCGGGTGGTACAGCGCCCACAGCGCGCGCCACAGCCGTTCCAAGTCGCCGTTCGATCCCGAGACCAGGTAGGCCAATCGCGGGACCCGCAGCCCCGCAGGCTCCGCCGCCTGCGGCGGCGACGGAAGGTAGAAGACGGTGCGGAAATAGGGGAGGAGGCCGAGGGTGGAAGCGGCGACGGAGAGCAGGACGAGAGAGATGGACATTAGGAGCAGCGGCCACAGGCGGCGGCGCTCCATGGCAGGCCTGACGAACGCCGCCTTGAGCTTCGCGGTGTCCATGCGAACCGGCCGGTGCACCTGCAACCTCAGGCCATGGAAATCGAACGCCGCACACTGCACACCTGAAGAGCAAAACGACAACAGAAGAACAAAAAAAAATAAACAATCTCTCAAAATCGAAGGCGATGACAAACTGCAATTTATAGAATCATAAATCTCAAGAACAACACGTACCCAGAAAATAAACTAGAGTCATCGTAGAAACGTGAAAATGCCAAGGATTAAAACGAAAACTTTCTAAAAAATAAAATTTCACTATAGCCCTCGCTCTTTGTATCCTTTTCACTTTACCTCTCATAATTCATATTATAGATTTTATAATTTTAATAAAGAATAATTATTGAAATATTAATAAAATACTTATTTAATAAAATTATCCTTAAGCCTTAAAATTAGGATTTTTTTTTTGCATTTTACAAACTACATACAGAGGTAAAATATAATATTTTGAAAAGTTTGGGGTAACGATGAAACTTTCTCTTCTGAATCTTGGAAAAAACGAGGATGTCGTGGAGAGCCGAACCCAACCAAGTATTTAATCTCCAGCTTAATATAGTAATTAGTAATTAATAATCTTAGTGGAGGGGAGAAGATATTGAAGAACGCTTGCTTGCAGTGGAAACGGTTGGCATAATTAATTCTAATACCAAATTTTATTTAAGTAAATTTCCCATTTAATTGGATTAGATCCCATCGAGGAACTGAAAGTGATGGCGAGTCGGTTTTCTTTAATTATGATGCGAATTAATATTGGTTTTATATTTGAATCAATAGAGAAGAATTTTATTGGATTGAGTTAGTTTGAGATTTTTTTAAAAATCCAGATATCTAATTTTTTTAAAATCGATTAATTTTAAAAATGGCCTGTATATTTTCGTAAAAAATTTTCATCGATATAAATTAAAAAAACTCTAATAAAAATTCATCCAAATGATCAGCATTTTAAAATTTTAAATCTTACATTCGGAATCTTTGATAAGGCTCAGGCAGAGATGCCGTGGGAATTCATTAGATCGCAAGATGCGGCTTTTGGAGAGCTCTTTGGATTGGAAGCTTTCATCACATGGGAAATAAAATAAACCCTAAAATCAAATATTCCTCTAATAATTCCCTAAAAAAATGCATGAAAATTAAAAGGAAAAAAAAAATAGGTTGATGATGAATGTGGTACTGATCTAGTCCAATATATAATTTTAATATGTGCATGTGGAGAATGCTTCTTTGATAATTTTTTAGTGTACGTGTGATGGTCTTGTTTATAATAATTTAGATATTTGAGTTTTAAACTCGATAAATTTTGGAGGTGGATGATGATTCCCTATTCACTCACGGATAAATTAGTAAACACAAGATGGGCATTTTTCTAGTTTAAGGAATAAGTAGGAGTTTTAGCGCACGAGCATAGTTTTGGCATGATTTTGGATTTGTTCATAATTCGCCAAGTAATTGATTGTGCTAAGATTGTTGATATAAGATTGATAAATAAAGATTAAGGCTCCATGGATTGGCAAAGTATGATTGGCATTGCTCCAATAAATTTAATGGTCAATTTTTAACAGTTTCGTTGGATGTCTAATGTTCCACGTGTGAAGGGTTGCTATACGAGGATAAAAAGTCTCTCATGATTTGTCTCCTTCTAGAGAGTGCAGGGTGTCCTAATGATGACTTCACTTTTTACTCTGATAGATAAAAGACTAGGATCTTATTTAGTCATCTAATCTAGATATGAGGATGAGGATAGACAATTGCCACCATGAGATATTGGATTTAAATCGCGACAAAGTCGAGGTAAATATTTCCCTTATGTGTTAGTCACTATTCCAAAGGTTTGTAGTCGTCCATGATTTACCTCCTTCGTATTGACTCTGGAACGAAATGATGAGGATGCTGGGATGACATATTCATCTTTTTACCACCATGAGGATGAGGTAGACAAGCTTGGTCGAAAAGTATGTGTGTTTGCTCGTGCTAGGCCACACAATTGAATGCACTTAGATTAATAATAAGAGAAGAGTAAGTTTTTAGTTGACTTAGACATGTTAAATTAAGCAAGTGACTATATTTTAATAAGACAAACTTGATCAACTTAATCTAATTTATATTTTATAAATATAAAAAATAAATAAAATGCTTAAATTTTAAAATATTTTGATAATCTTAATATCAAAAGACTATAATACCCTCATAATTTAAAATTTCTATATGGCAAAAATGAACCATTTTGAGTTGGCCAGGCTTTAAATGGGCTGGAGGTGACCAGGCCTTAAATAGGCCAGCCCATTTAGTTTTGTTTGACCAGACCTTTTATTTTGATGCCTTATTAGATGTTCTAATATTAATAGAAATAACCATAATTTAGATTTAAAATATATAATTTAGATTAATTCATATAAGGGGTTGATCACAATTCGAATTTGTTTTCTCGTATAAACTAAAAATAAAATTCAAAAATATATATATATATATATATATATATATAAATTAAAAGACCATTTTATTATATAACAACCAATCAACAAAGGGTAAAAGGAAAAAAAATCAAACAAGAAACACAATTCCGATAATTATCATCAATGTTCTAAGAACGGACTTCGCGGAGGTAATACCGGCGGCGCCGGTCACTGCGTGGTCGGAAGGAGCCGGCACCGGAGACGGCACGGGGACTGGGGTCCCTCCGGTTGGAGTTGGCAGGGTCGGCGGAGGCGTCGGAGATAGAATAGGGGCGCCGGAACTTTCAGGCGGCAAAGTCGCCGACGGAGGAAGCAGAGGCGGATACTGAGGTGCCCATCGAGGTGGCGAAGAAGCAGGGGAAGAAGCAGGGGTCGGAGACAGGACCGGCGGGGCCGAGACGGGCGGCCAGCGCGGTCGCCGCACGGCCATCACCACCACTGCCAGCTTCTGCCCGCGCTCGCACCTCCCCGGCGCTCCGCTGACGAAGAAAAACGGCCCCGACCGCTCGAACACAAACCGGGAGTCGCCGCCATCGAGCTTCCGGATCGGGTTGCTCACGTCGCACGAATCAAAGTCTTGCTCCGTCACCACCAAAACAGAGTCCTCCCCCTTCTTGTACTTAAAAACTGCAAAAAAAAAAAAAAAAAAAACAGAATAACTCCATAACTCAAAATTCAACTACAAAAACTAAACAAAAGATCACAAATTCACAAACCAATGGAGTCATTGACTTGAAACCGATTTCTCTCGGCCCAATGCCCGTAGCTCTCCGAGGGATTCAGCACCCATCCATCTTTTCCTCCGGCATAGAACACACAACCCCGAGCTGAATCCACCAGAGCCACTGCAAGCAGCAGCAGAAACGCCAAACCATTAGAAGAAAACGAAGACAAAGCCATCGTTGAGCACCTGAGTGGAGTAATGCGCGCTAGCTGGAGACTTAAATAGAAGCAGGGGAACCAAATGCTACCGTTGAGGCCATCGCCGGCTGGTTCCGTAACGTAAAGTGGGTACGTTTCGCTTCCGGCAGCTGCGTGGCAGGCGACGGAGGACGCGTGGAGGTTGAGAAGCGTGACGACGCCGACCAACGCTTTTGTAATTTGGTTTAATTTACATTAATTGAATTTGGTTTAATTTGCATTAGTGATTAATTAATTAATTTTTCATTAACGGCTACTATATTTAATTTACAATTTTGTATGGTTGGCCAATCAATAATTTGCCCTGATAATCACAATTAGTTATTTATTTTTGCCAAAAAAAAATAGAGAAAATGTTTCTAATTTCTTTGTGCAATAAGTTAAGGTTCATCGTGCAATTAATAGTGCTTTGCTAAAATAAAATGTTTTTTTTATCCAATAAAAGAAAATGATATGGCTCAACCAGTTTATTATACTCGACCTACGATAAAAATAGATAGATAAATTATAAGAACATTTATTCTAGCACAGTGATTCTTGACATGAAAAAGATCAAACATCTAATAAGAAATTTTGAATACCCAAAGTTCATTATAAATTTTCTAACTAGCCCAAGATGCCCCATTTTCCATATCCAAGACTTTAAATTTAATCCGAATTTTAAAAACCCAAATATTTTCTAAACTAACTGAGATGTTGAATACATAATAGATGAGTTTGATGAGAAATCTCATAGAGTAAAACATAATATCAAAAACTTAATTTATTATATTTTTGATGTCTTGTATGGTTATTCTCTTTTAAGCTGTTTTTGTTTTTTGAATTATTTGTTTCTATTTTGTTGAAATATTATCTTTATAATATGAAAGAATATAATATGTTGTATTAATTTTTTTATGAATAAAATTTTTTCATAAAAAATGATGATTTATTTTAAATTAACCCCTCTAAATAAAATCCTAATTACACCCTTGATTAATCAATATTGATTACACTACAAAAAAAAAAATATAACTTTTAGCGACGAGCATATTCTGTTGTTTTTTGTGATGGAATATATAATATCATCACGTTTAACGACAGAATATATATGTCATAGCTAAAAATAGTATTATATATATATATATATATATATATATATATATATATATATATATATATATATAAATGTTATGCTACGGACTATTATTTACAGATTGTTACGGACTAAATGTCATGTCATTGTTTTATTATTTTTTTTATAAAATTTTTTCTCTTTCTTCTTTGTTTTTTTTTCTTCTACTTCGTTCATTCTCGTTTCGCCGAGAAGCAGTTCACCGTGCCTCGTCGCGTGCCCACCACCCGCCCTACCGCCGGCCATCTGCCCACCGCCGGCGTGATCACGGGCGGAATCCGGATGCAACTGCGCCGGAATTCGGTCGCCTGCCCAACACTACCGAAATCGCCTGGAATCAAGATTACATACATTTCATTACCAAACGTAGTAATGTAATCAAGATTACATTACATTATAAATTTGATTACATTACGAGCTCAATTAAATTACACCCAACCAAACGTAGCCTTAGTCCGTAGCAATCCGTAAATAATGGTCCGTAGCATAACATCTCTCTCTCTCTCTCTCTCTCTCTCTCTCTCTCTCTCTCTCTCTCTATATATATATATATATATATATATATATATATATTCGTCGTTATATTCAGTAAGCTAATTAGCGACGAATTTAATAAATTTGTCGCTAATTAGCGATAGTAAACTATTATCCGTCACTAATATCCTAAACAAAATTTAGATTGCATAAACACATTGACGATGAAAAGTTAATATTCGTTGCTAATTCGATAAACAGAACATATCAATATATTCATTTAAAAAAACTTTCTGAATTTCGTCCATTTTTCATGTTTACATCCAAATATAATTAAACACAGGTCATCACAAATAATGATTTTCACAACAAATTCACAATACACAACCATATCAACAAGCTCACAACATAAAATAATATTAATAAACATTCATATACCATCAATACAAAAAAAAAAGATATCATCCAAAATTAATGAAATCTATTACATAATACATCCAAAATTTAGGCACAAAGTTTATATCATCCATGGACGTCCTGATGAAAATCTAATACAAAATAAAAATAAAATATATTTCACTTTAGATTTTAGATAGCTGGATATAGTGATAGAAATATGCAGCATCTGAATATGATCGTGAACAATTATAATACAATTAGATATGTATATAATTTTTAAAAAGTAATAGTAATATTTTTTACTGACATACAGGGAAAAATTAAAAGATAAGATGAAGGATAACATACCTCAAAATGATCTACTCAGCAGGGGAATGGTTGGGATCCTCGATCTTATGGGATTCCAAATGATGCAGGTGCGATATCTGTGAATCTGGAGTGAACACTGCTGCAAACGCTTGCATATGACAAACTATATCCTCA